>NC_025692.1:21150905-21175078 GCF_000633955.1 Camelina sativa | reverse complement strand
TTTTTTTTTTTTTTTTTTTATGTATATGCTTTAGTTCTCCTTTGTTGCTCTTGTTGTGACTTAGAACTGAACATCTCTTGTATCCATGATTCACTTGCTTGTGAACTAAATGCTTCTTTACAATTCAGTCTGCCACAACTAGGTTACTAATTCGAATTTAGGTGCTTCATATCATCCTTAAGAAGCTGGCAGCTGGTCTACGATTAATATATGATGATAAAAGAAAAAGGAGCTAGTTTTTTTTGGATCTTGAAGACTCAAAAGGTGAAACTATAAGAACCAAGAGAATGTTCAGATCGTCTTCAAGTAAGACACTGGCTAACTTTTTGATGGTCAGTTTCAAGTTTGTAATTTTGGTTCAATTTCCCCCACAGTTCTCTGTATTGTGTCCATTTCCTTGTTAGGTGTTAAGGAGACATTTTTTCATCTCTAGTCTGAAATCTGAAAAGGTCTTTAAATTGCAACCATCCATCCATCTCGTGATGGGTGTATGAACTTCTTCTGACCAAGTCCTTTTCCGAAATCAAATAAGATTGGAACTACAACAACCAGTTGTGGTGAGAAACAAACTTTGACTTTTCTTCTCTTTGACTTTTCTCTCTCAAACACGCGAACCCTTTCCTTCTTCCTTCACCGTCGCCGATCTCGGCGGCGGTCCCCACCGCCTACGATGGACGAATCCAAGCATCCCCATTGGATCTGCCTCTTCTTCTTCGCCCCCTAAAAATTGCTCGCCGTCGAAATCTTTCAATTTCCTGGGACAACATCCATTTCTCCGACACACAGAGTTTTGCCTGTCTCTCCTGAGAGGTCAGCCAATAATACGATCACTCCTGATTCCTGCAAACCAGACCCATCGGCGGCTCTGGATGCGGCAATCGAAAATCCTAGATCTATTGATGTCGTGGTAGAAGCTACGGTTGAAGCACCCGACATTAGTGGTACTGGTGCGAATGGCGGTCCTAATAGCGCTGATTCACCCCCCGGATCTAGCTCCACAGGCGTCCCCGGAGCTTGTGACTAAGATACCTTTGCCTGCTGAGGAGCAGCCATGGAAAAACCTAATGAAAGGCAGTTCGATTCAGCTGGCGAAGAAGGGTATCCCTTTCCTCTTGGATTCCCGAGAGGCATGCGTCACTATTCCTAACTCGGTCATAGAAAAAAATAAGAAAGCATGGGAAAGCTTTATCCTCGGTCAATTCTATGAGGAGCCACCTCATCGTGGAGCAGTTCATGCCATAGTCAATGGGATATGGAGCAGGCATCGCAGAGACATCACTGTTTCCAAAATGGAAGGTCATTCCTTTCTCTTTAAAGTTCCTTGCCCAAATGCTAGACGTAGAATCCTGAGTCTGAGCCTGTGGCAAGTAGATGGTCAAACAATGTTTGTCGCCAAATGGTCCCCAAATGTCACTCCGAAGAAGCCAGAGCTAACTTTAGTTCCAGTTTGACTCGATTTCCATGGGGTTCCCCTATAATTCTTTAACAGAGAAGGACTAGAGCATATTGCGGGTTTGGTTGGACATCCAGTATATCTTCACCCGCAGACTGAGAAACTTACTAACATCGAAGTTGCGAAGGTCTACACGATCATAGACCCTCGTAAACCTCTGCCTGAAGCAGTCAATGCCTATGGCTACCTTCACTATACAGCCACTGCAAGAAGGTAGAACCACCTTATGTGGTTCGGTAAAACATGTAACTGATATGTGTCCAAGAGCTAAAAAAGAAAAGAAGAATGGGAAAGCGCCCATTCAGAGCCAGCTACCGATTGTTGGGAATGCGTCTGCATCCCTGCCATCTGCTGAGCCACATGTTCCCAAGGATGTTCCACAGCCTCCAAAAGAAATATGGCAACCTGTAAAACAGGCTGTTCACGGGTCAAACTCTTCATGTCAGAATCTTAAATTGGCTTCTGCGTTGAACCTGGACGAGGGAAAGCTATGCGTGGATTTGACGGAGAACATCTTCTCTCGACTCTCCCATAAGGGGAACATGGGGGAAATTCAAGACTCGGAATCAGATCAAGATAGCATCTCAGGGGATGATGATAATCCGGAGGTCGACTCTGACAGATTCTTGAAAGTAATTTCAAAGAGAATGCTGAAGAAGAAAGATGCAAAAGCAAGGGCTGGAGGCCCTTTAATCCTCTTATCTTATATCCTCTCCATGGATATTTTTTGTCGTAATGTAAGAGGTTTTAACGACCCTGTAAAGCGTAGGAATTTTTGGAAATGGCTTAAGGTGCATAAACCTTTTTTTGGTGGAATCATAGAGACCCGTGTTAGTCCTGACAAGGCACAACGGATCCTGTCTCGAGTGGTTCCTGGTTGGTCAACAGCTACTAACTATGAATTTTCGGAGTTGGGTAAAATATGGGTAGTCTGGCATCCGGATGTAAAGGTCTCAGTAATCTCTAAGTCTCTTCAGATGATCTCTTGCTTGGTCAAGTTGCCGTTTCTCTCTATTGAAATAGTGGTCTTAGTGGTATACGCATCATCCACCTGCAGTGAAGAACGTAAATTGCTTTGGAATGAGTTGCAGGAGCACGCTAGTCTGCCAGAAGTCATAAACAAGCCATGGACGGTACTTGGGGATTTTAATCAGATTCTTTTCCCTCATGAACACTCCATGCCAAGCACAGTCTCCTCTACGAGGGGAATGAGAAAGTTCAGCCAGTGTCTTATCAACACCCGCCTCTCAGATCTTCCTTACCAAGGGAACACCCTCACCTGGACGAACAAGCATGATGTTGATCCGATTGCAAAAAAGTTGGATAGGATTTTGGTTAGTGATGAATGGTTGCTTGCTTTTCCAACCTCCCTTGGAGTCTTTGGAGAACATGGTTTTTCAGATCACAGTTCATGCTCCCTCTTCTTGGAAAGCCACAAGGATAAGATCCGCAAACCATTCAAGTTCCTATCTCTTATGAATAAGAACCCGGAATTTGCCCCATTGATCAAGCTTTGGTGGAATGCGTTGACTTTTGACTGTTCCAAGATGTTAAGGGTCTAAAAAAAGCTAAAATAGCTGAAAGGGGTGATTAGGCTATTTAGCAAGGACAACTACTCGGAGTTGGAGAAACGAGTCTCTGAAGCTTATGAAAACCTTCTCTGCTGCCAGCAAGCACTGTTAAACTCTCCTTCCACCAATGCGGCTCAGTTGGAAAATGAAGCTCATTCTAAATGGTGCACTCTGGCTCTTGCTGAGGAATCATATCTTAGACAAAAATTGAGAATATGCTGGCTGGAGGAAGGCGACAAAAACTCTAAGTTTTTCCACAGGGTAGTTTTATCTCATCACGCACGCAATCAAATACTCTACCTTCTCGATGGAAATGATCAGATTGTCGATACTAAACAAGGCATCCAACAGACTGCGGTAACTTTCTTTCAGAACTTGCTTGGTAACAAAGGCTCACACTCTACTCCTACTGTGAATGAAATTGCATCCATAGTCCCTCAAAGATGTTCGCAAACCGCCATTCAAGTTCTGTATTCTCCTGTCACCTTCGAGGAGATCAAGGGTGCTTACTTCTCTCTACCTAAGAATAAAGCATCAGGCCCCGATGGGTATAGTGCAGAGTTCTTTACAGCTCACTGGGATACTGTAGGCTCAGACATGATAGGCGCAGTCCAGGAGTTTTTTTCTTCAGGCCGGATCTTAAAACAGTGGAACTCCACGCTCCTGACCCTTGTTCCGAAGCATCAAGGTGCATACCACATGTCAGATTTTCATCCCATTGCTTGTTGTAACTCGATCTACAGAGCCATATCCAAGTTACTTGCAAATCGTCTTAAGACTGTCTTACCAGAGCTTATAGCCAACACTCAATCAGCGTTTATCCCAGGCAGACTTTTGGTGGAAAATGTCCTCCTTGCAACATAAATCATTCAAGGATGCAGTCATAAAAACATCTCTGCAAGAGGTATGTTGAAAGTGGATCTAAAAAAGGCATTTGACTCGGTTTAGTGGGGTTTCATGGTAAATGTTCTTAAGGCCATGGACTTTCCTCCTCATTTTGTCACCATGTTCATTGAATGCATTACCACTCCAACATTCTCAGTTTCTGTAAATGGAGAGTCTTGTGGGTATTTCAAGGGCGCTAAGGGACTAAGGCAAGGAGACTCAATATCACCCTATTTGTTCACCAATGCGATGGAGGTGTTTACTCAAATACTGAATAGAGGTTTCACTGACAATCTTATAGGACATCATCCATCGGCTATCACGCCTCAGGTAACCCATCTAGCCTTTGCAGACGATATCATGATTTTTTATGATGGTGGTAAGGACTCTCTAGGCAACATTGTAAATGTGCTTGATGACTTCTCAAACTATCTGGGATATCAATGAACAAGGATAAGATGGATCTTTTTCTTGCAGGGGTGAACCAGAATGAAACCTCCCGGAACGCTTCCCTTGGTTTCAATCTGGGTTCACTTCCCATCCACTACCTTGGTCTCCCTCTAATGCATAGGAAGCTCAGGATTTCTGACTATCGGCCTTTGCTGGACAAGATCACTGCTTAATTCTCTTCTTGGTCGGCTCGTGACTATCTCTTGCTGGTAGAAAGGAACTGATTTCGTCGGTGATCTATGGTACAATCAACTTTTGGGCATCAACATTCATCTTACCAAAGGGATGTCTTAAGAAGATCGAGAGTCTATGCACTAGATTCTTGTGGAGTGGGGATATCTCAAAGCGACCAAATGCAAAAGTTGCCTGGAGAAACTTATGTTTGCCTCGAGAGGAAGGGGGGCTAGGATTTTGATGCCTAGCTCAATGGAACAAGACACTCTGCTTGAAGCTGATTTGGAGATTGTTTTCGGCTAGGGATTCTATTTGGGCGGATTGGCTGCGAAACAACAAAATTAAAGACGGCAATTTCTGGCAGTTTGATGAAAAAAAACAAAACTCCTTGACTTGGAGAACCCTCCTTCAGTTACGGCCGCTTGCTTCGAGATTCTTGCGTTGCAGTGTTGGAAACGGACTTCTAGCAAGTTTCTGGTTTGACTGGTGGTCACCATTTGGGCCATTGATCAAGTTCATGGGAGTTACAGGGCCATCCCAAACTGGCATACCTCTGTTTGCAATAGTTGCCCAAGCCTGTTCACCCTCAGGATGGAATATTAGGACAGCAAGATCTCCCCAAGCGGAGGTACTTCAAATCCATCTTACCACAGTCCCCATCCTTACTCTCAGCACTGAACCTGACTCTTATGTTTGGAGGATTGGAGAGGACGAGCTTGACGATTTCAACACAAAAAGAACTTGGGAATCCATCAGACATCGACATGATCCCTTGACCTGGACAGATCATGTTTGGTACAAAGGAGCTATCCCACGTCACGCAATCATGCTTTGGCTAACTCATCTTAACAGACTTCCCACAAGAGACATGCTAGTTCACTGGGGAATGCACATTGAGAATGCCTGTTGTATTTGTGGTGCTCACCCGGAAACGAGGGACCATCTATTTCTTCACTGCGAGTTCACTGAGGAAATTTGGTTGCAGGTCACTCGTAGGCTTGGATACCGCCCTATAGTGTTCCACACCTGGCAAGCTTTTGCAGCCTGGATGGATATCAAAGATTCAACTACACCACAAACGCTAAGGAGATTTGTCTCTCAAGCCGTCATATACGCCATCTGGTATGAACGAAACAACCGGTTCCATAACAATATTGCAACGCCTCCGCACATCATCTTCAAGGCTATGGACATACAGATTCGAGATGCCATACTTGCAAAGAGCCACTGTCGTAAATTCAAAAGGCTTATGCAAGTCTGGCTCAGATACCTTTAGTTGGTTCTACCTACTCATATGTTAACTGAATCCTCTTGTTGTTATTTTTTTTGGGCGAGAGCAGCCTCCGGTATTAAAGCCATTGTAGCATCTACAATATATTTTCTTAATGAAAATTCACATATTTTCAAAAAAAAAAAAAAAAAGATTGGAGCTAGGCACGTATCTTTTGCTACAGTAGGCTTTCAAAAGATTGAAGGCAAACGACTACTATTTGAAGTACATTAACTAATTCTTTCACTGATGAGGTATCTTAATAAAATTATGAAATCATCGAACCAATAATAAAACATGAGTTTACAAAAGTCATTTAAAAAAAATGAACGTTGTGTGCAACGTAACTTTTATTAACAGTAAGGGAACCCAACACCCTCTTTAAATACGTACGGCCCTTGCTTCTTCATTAAGATATCAAAAATCTCGTTCTGAGGAGAAAGATAAAAAAAGAAACCCTAGAATCCTCTTTACTACTTTGAAACTCTCTCTAGTCTATACACAAGTCGTCTTTGTCAAAAAAACACCTATTTCTTAACCGATCAGTGGTTCGGAGAATCTCTTACAGTACAGTTTTATGGTTAAGTTCTAATAGATTAGATCGGAGGTCGTCGGCGTGACGAAGACATATTTGAAACGAAGACTAGAAGTTCACTCTAGTCTTAAAGATTCGCTTTTTAGAATTCCCAATTTTGTGTAGTTTCTTAATGATTATGAAACGTTGAATAAATTGTTTAGTCAAGAGTCAAGAACTATTCATATGCAGAAGAGAAGAACGAGGACAAGTCCATAAATTAAAACTTGTCGCACAAGAAACAAATAGTACTGGTACAAAAACAGAGTGAGTAATCTTAGGAGAGGTCCAAAGGAGTAGTCCAAGGAGAGCGTCCTGGCAAATGTTTCGATTTTTTCTGATATAACTGTAAATCTAAAGGTTGACTGTTTTAGTTACCCCCATAGGTTCTCGCCAAATCAGATATGTAGCAACATCCCAAAGTCCTTTTTTTTTTTCTTTTCCAAACTTCAAACCACACAAGTCACTTAAATTTTGTTAAAGCTAACGTTACAAAACCAACGGCGTCGTTTTCTCTCAATCTCTAAGAATAATAATCACTTAATCAGAAAGAAGCCTTGTAATTATCTAAATGGGCCTTTTTACCAAACGAGCCCAAATAAATAAAACTCCCACATCGCATAGAAGAGAAGACAAAGTTGTGTTTAAATAAGGTTAGAGTCGAGTAAGTGATTGTCCCTTCGGGGACATCCGATAAAATTGGAACGATACAGAGAAGATTAGCATGGCCCCTGCGCAAGGATGACACGCACAAATCGAGAAATGGTCCAAATTTTTTTTTTCCCCAAAATCCCCAAAGATCAACTTTAAAATTGATTTACTATTACTTTGCAATTGGGAGTTTTGTACTTTCCGTTGAATTTGCAACGACCCTCTATTTAATCCATTTCCTTTTTGGGTTATGAAGACTTTAAGTTTCTGAAATTATGGTAATCTTCTAAACCCTTTTGAATTGGTTTTGGTTAATCTCTTCAGGTTCAGGGTGTTGTCCTGTGTTTAAAGATGAAGACTTTAATAATGCTTGGTTAGGTGTTAAAGAGACAATTCTCTGTCTCTTCTCTGAAATTTCTGCACCTGAGTGAATTTAATCCCTTCACTGTTTTGAAAATTTGGTTTATGGATATGGAGCAGACTCAGGAATCTACTGAATTGCAAAGAAGCATTGAATGAGAAGTTCTGTTCTCAGTTACAACAACAACAAAGGGAAACTATAAGCAAAGACAAGAGTGACAACCTTAGGATATGAGCTTTAAGTTGATTCTGCAGCAAAAAGAAAGAGAGACTTTTTTTTTTTGTGTTTCCTGGTTGCTTGTGAATTGGCTCTAGAGGAGAAGAAGATTATTGTGCTTGCTTTGAATTAATGGGGAGTTTCAGTTTTCAGCTTTTGTAATCTTTGTTCTTTGAAAAGTTCCTTCTTCTGTTTGTAAAACTTAGCTCTGTGTTTGTAATCCTTTTAAGTTTAAGCTTTGAAGTTTTGTAATTCATCATTTCATTTGAAAATTTTATAATTACCAATTAAAGCGAGGGAGGTCCAATACACCGGACTGTAGGAGAAACTAGAAGATCATAAGAGTTGTAAGGGGAACAAACACTCTAGACAACGAACATCAAAGCCTGCACAACAGAGATCTATCTAGGGTTACATCATTAGAAATTAGAGGAAAAAAAAAATTTGGACCATTTCTCGATTTGTGCGTGTCATCCTTGCGCAGGGGCCATGCTAATCTTCTCTGTATCGTTCCAATTTTATCGGATGTCCCCGAAGGGACAATCACTTACTCGACTCTAACCTTATTTAAACACAGCTTTTTTCTTCTTTTCTATGCGATGTGGGAGTTTTTTGATTCAATTAACAGCTTATTTGGGCTCGTTTGGTAAAAAGGCCCATTTAGATAAGTAAAAGGCCTCTTTCTGATTATTTGTAGAGATTGAGGAAAACGACACCGTTGTACAGAAACGATTAAAAACAAATTCGGGTTTTGTCTGATTAGGGTTTGTATCTTATTACAACATCCGCCGGAAACTGAGATGGCTGAGGAGAAGGAGAAGAAGAAGAAGATGAGTGACAATAGGGTCGATTCTGTGGGAACCGCAGAAGAATTAGTTCTCTAGCACAGTTCTATGAAGAAGAAGAAGCAAAACCGAGAGACAAAGGATGGGCGTGAAAGAGAGAAATTGGGTGACGACGTTGTAGTTAAGAAGAAATCGAAGAAGCAAAGGATTGATTCTGAAGCTGAAGATGATGGGAAAATGAAAAATAAGGAGATAAGGGTTGATTCTGAATCTGAGGATGGTGGAAAGAAGACGAAGAAGAAGAAGAACAAGAAAGAATCTAAGGGTGATGTGATTGGAAACAGTGAAAGCTCCAAAGTTGATGAAGGGATTGAAGGGGACGAGAATCCACTCGATGATGATGCTGACATGAATAAGATGGATTTGGGAGCTCAAGAAAACACAGACAATAAGATGAAGAGGAAAAGTAAGAAGAAGACAAAACTAAGTGTGGATTCAGAAGTTGAAGATGACAACTTGAACTCTACAAAACAGAGTGTGGATTCAGAAGTTGAAGATAACAACTTGAACTCTACGAAAAAAGCTGCAAAAAGGAAAAGCAAAGAGAAGAAGCAAACTGTGGATTCAGAGGCTGTGGAAACTGACTTGAGCTCTAGTATAGATGCAAAGAAGAAAAGAAAGGAAAAGAAGAAGAAGAAGAAGAAGCAGAAGCAAAGTGAAGTTTCAGAGGCTGAGGAAAGCAACAATCATGGTAAAAATGCAAAGAAGAAAAGGAAGAGGCAAGAGTCTGGTGAGAGTGATAAAGATGTGACAACTCCATCAAGTAAAAGCTCAAAAAAGGTGAAGTTCTCCGACCAAGTGGAGATTTTTCAGTCTGAGGATGAAGAAACGGATGAGGAAGTGGAAGTGGAAGAAGTTAAGCTGGTGAGGGGAAAGCGTTTTACAAAAGAAGAAGATGAGCTGATTAAGAAAGCTGTATATGAATACATTGATAACCATGCTTTAGGAGATGAAGGGTTAAAAATGGTTATGGACTGCAAGTCACACAAACAAGTTAAAGGCTGTTGGAAAGAAATTGAGTCTGCTTTACCTTGGAGGCCACGGTTTAGTGTGTACCATCGTGCCCACAATTTATTTGAAGAAGGATCCAAGGGGGTATGGACTAAAGAGGATTTGGAACTCGTCAAACAGTTTCAAGCCAAACACGGGAATGATTGGAAGACACTTGCTGATGCCATGGGTAAACACAGGGTTCATGTGAAAGACGCTTGGAGGAGAATAAGATTGAATATGAATAAAGGACATTGGTCTAGAGAGGAGTATCAAAGTCTCTATGATCTTGTCAACAAAGACCTTAGAATGAAAGCATTCCAAGAGAAGCACTCAAAACATGGTATGCTCCGAGATAACATCCCTTGGATGGCTATAAGCGACGTTCTTGGAACACGGGACCACGTGACTTGCTGCAATAAATGGTATGATCAGTTGACATCACCAATGGTAGTTAATGGAACATGGGCTAATGTAGATGACTATAGACTCATGGAAGAGCTTTTGAAACTGGATGCTGCTTGTATCGACGATGTTGATTGGGATTATCTTTTGGAGAATCGAGATGGGGAAGCTTGTAGAAAACGGTGGAACCAGATGATCCGTCATATTGGTATACCAACATCCAAAACATTTGCAGAACAAGTTGAGATACTGTCTGGCAGGTATTGCCCTGAGTTAGCTCAGGACAGAGAAGATTTTGACAACAGACCATATGATCCTGAAGATTAAGTTTGGAAACATAGATGAAGATGTTTACTGTCACTTTTTAATCTTCTACTTTCATGTCATGTTATGTTAGTGAGTTGTAATCCTTTGCGAGAATTATAACTCACCATTACGTGTTTTAGTTTTTAGCCATCTGATCTCCCTGTTTTTGACCATCTCTCTTCTTCACCTCCGTTTCATTGAATCCACCGGAAAACAAGAAACAGGCGAGACACAAATGGCTCACAACAACATGACGTAAAGAGCTGATGGAATTGAACGTTTTTTTAAAAAAAAAGATCAAGAGGCTCATCGGAAGTTTTCACCTTGGTATCATTTTGATCAGATGGTTCATAGCTTACTTTAAGTTTTTAGTAACATAAACACAAGATAGTGCTAAAAGGTTAAACAAAAATCAATCCAAGAAAATGACCCAACAGAGATTNTACTGTCACTTTTCAGTCTTCTACTTTGATGTCATGTTATGTTAGTGAGTTGTAATCCTTTGCGAGAATTATAACTTTAGGTGTTTTAGTTTTTAGCCATCTAATCTCCCTGTTTTTGACCATCTCTCTTCTTCACCTCCGTTTCATCTAATCTCCCTGTTTTTGACCATCTCTCTTCTTCACAACAACATGACTTAAGAGCTGATGGAATTGAACCTTTTTTTAAAAAAAAGATCAAGAGGCTAATCGGAAGTTTTCACCTTTGTATCATTTTGATCAGATGGTTCATCCACCACATCAAGAGGTGTGGAGCCTACTTTAAGTTTTTAGTAACATAAACACAAGATAGTGCTAAAAAAGGTTAAACAAAAATCAATCCAAAAAATGACCCGACAGAGACTTTGGGGCGAGCTTAACAAAATATGACAAATAAATCAAAGATGACTTAATAAGTTGATAATTAAAGAACATCAAACAAACCAAATTATCTGCTGATCTTGACTAAAGAGTCATGAACGTTTTGAAAATGCCAGTAAGAAGAAAGGTTCAAAATCATGTCAAAAGTCGTTTTACTTAGGCTCCGGCTAGTATCGACCTGTCCCACGTCCTCTGGCTATACCGTTATGCTGATCTTGACCTCTCCCACCACTTCTTCCACGGTAAGAAGATGTTCCAGCAATATACACTTGAGGCTGCATTGTGGGCTGTGTTTGGGGATTGTAATTTATCTCCAGCTGTGGTTCGGGCAAGCCAGTCTGTTGTTGGTTGGAATAGTTCTGATTTACAGAAAATGATCCTAACTGTCTATCTTGCAGCACTTTCGAGATCTGTTCACTCAAATATTGCTGCAAGTGCAACACCACATCACCTACTATCATTGTTAGAGCTTGATTTTGGTTCTGCTGATTGGTCTCAGGTCTCACGAATTGCTGCTCTTGTTGGTATGTCATTGGAATCATTGGAGCTTGATTGTGGACTAGATTGGGAACACTACTGCCCATTTGGTTATGCTGATTAATCTCAGGTCTCATGAATTGATATTCTTGCTGGTACATCATTGGTTGATACTGCATACAAAAACGTTGGTTGAAATTGTCTTGTGTCCCACCGTTTGGTTCAGTGTTTTGACGGCTCCTAAAATGCTGATATTGAAGTTGAGGAGCATGAGCTATTTGAGAGACATAATAATTTGAAGTCCTTACCGATTGGTTACTCTCACCTTCTACTTCTTCCTCAAAGAAGTCAAACTCATATCCGGTTGGATGATGAAATCTTTTGTACAGATCCTCAACATCAATATGTTGTGTAAATTCCTCGACGAACGAGAGATCTGTACCTTGAGGGGTGAGCATCTCTGAGTCCACCAATCTCACAACATAGTGAGGATTCGTTACAGATCCAAAGAAGTACCCATCTACACGACCAAATAAAACTCTTGTTTCAATGATGAAGAGTATAGTACCTACGTTCAAGGGTTTGTGATCTCCATGGTTCTTAACTACCACATGTGTATATAACACCTGTAATGATAAATTTGAATTAAACTCAAGCATGCATGGAACTGCTAAGACAAGTAAAAGAAAAAAATTTCTATTGAGATTACCATATTCACAACTCCGGCTTGAGGAAATAGCGATATGGAGAAGATAAAGCAGTATATAGCTCTCTTAGTCACGATAATATATGATTTTTAACATGCATCTCTTAGTACTTATCCTCGTAGATCTTCTTAGATTCTATTGAATCATGCATCTCCGTTTTGTTTAATTGGTTTAGTCCGGTTTGGTACGAATTATTGGACATCAGTTGATACTTGATAGGTAAGAGCATCCACATTGCACATCTTTACGTCTTCAACAATATTTTTTTTTTAAAAAACTCAATAGAGAGAGTGTCTTACGGCATCTCCACTCAAGTAACCCACTTGGATTACTCAAATTTTAATTAATTATAAAATTAATACTAAACTAATTAAAGCAACTCACTTAGAAACTTAAACAAAATCAATCCTCCACTATAGTAACTCACTTAGACTACTCAATCATTTAAATATTAATTTTTTACATAAAATATAAAACAATAAAATATTACAAATTTAGGAATATTAAGCATAAATTTAAAATAAGAAATATTAAACATATTATACATAATTTGGAAGAAAATTTATTGATGGGTTACACCAAATTTTTGCCAAATATGCTCAATCAAATTTTTTTTCAAACGATCATGCATTTGTGGATTATGAACGTCATTTCGAATGCCCATCAAATTATGTAGATTTGTTTGTCTATCTGTAGAATGCGATAGATCAACATGAGAACTTCCGCTTCCTTCGCCGTGATGGAACTCCGCTGGATAGTAGAAATTGTATTCATGTCGTTCGTCTTCCACTATCATGTTATGCAGGATAATACATGCTCTCATTATTTTTCCTATTTTTCTTTTATTCCAAAAAAGTGCGGGATTCTTCACGATTGCAAATCGAGCTTGCAAGACTCCAAAGGCACGCTCTACATCTTTACGGCATACTTCTTGATATTGAGCAAAGAGTTTAGCTTTTCGGCCACGTGGTAGTGTAATTGATTGGATGAAAGTTGCCCATTTGGGATAAATACAGTCAGTGAGGTAGTACGCCATTTCGTATTGATGTCCATTGACAACGTATGAAACTCTTGGAGCTCGGCCTTCTAAGATATCATCAAACACCGGTGAGCGGTCCAAAACATTGATATCATTTAACGTACCCGGTGGTCCGAAAAAGGCATGCCAAATCCATAAATCTTGGGATGCCACTACCTCTAGTACGATTGTCGGTTTTCCAGATCCACGTGAATATTGTCCTTTCCATGCAGTTGGACAATTCTTCCACTTCCAATGCATACAATCTATGCTTCCCACCATTCCGGGGAAACTGCGTTGTTCTCCAATATGCAGTAATCTTTGGAGGTCTTCCGCTGTAGGTCGTCTGAGATAAACGTCTCCAAATAGATGGATAACTCCGTCTACAAATTTTTCATGGCATTTGTGTGCGGTTGTTTCAGCAAGTCATATAGCTGCAGAACATTTTTGAAGTGCAGAAAGACCGAGCCTTCCAGTAGCATCTCGTCTTTTGTCTGAAGTACGGGACTCCATTCTCAATAGTACTGACTATGCGTTCGAACAATGGTTTGTTCATTCTAAAGCGACGGCGGAACATAGCGGGAGTGTAAGTCGGATTCTCACCAAAATAATCATTCCATAGCCGAGTGTGGCCTTCTTCGTGGTCTCTATTTATGTGCACTCGTCGGAATATTGGAGCTGGTGGTTCTTCCTCTTGAGTGTAGTTGTACTGAATCTCTTCCACTATACTATCAACTTCCTCCTCTACCATTTGATCAACTTCATGATCAGAACTCCAATTAGACATTATTAGTCAAATTGGTTTAGTTTTGAGGCTTATTGGAAGTTGGGTTTTTTTTTTTAAGGTTTATGGAAACCTGTTAGTTTGGTAATGGAAATATTTAACAAAAAGAAATGAGAACAAGAAATGAGAAGAAGAAATGTCTCCAATAATTGAGAAGAAGTAATGATAAGAAATGATCAGGATGATAAGATAAATGTTTGTTCTGTTTTAGGGAGGAGGAAATGGAAAAAAGAATTGATCAGAATTGCAAATGAAACAAAAGATGAACCTTCAATATATAGACATTACAAACACAATCAACGCCCATTCACGGGTTACAAAAACAAATACAACAACCCAAAACACATTCACGGGTTGCAAACCGTCCGTTCAACAAACAAAAGCCGACCACACTTAAACAAAAGAGACACCCGTGAATGGCACTAAAAAACAACCAACACATTCACGGTTCCAAACAGAACACACCAATACAAAAAAAGACAGCTTCCATTCATTGCCTACCAACATGTTTCACTTTAGATGGCAACGAGACAGCTTCATATGTCATCCCAAAACCTGAAACAAAAGAGAACACAAGTTAAACAATAATTTAACAATATTTAAACGATAGTTTAGTTTAACAAGACTTAACCGATAGTTAAACAAAAGAAGAACACAAGTTGAACACAAGTTAAACAATATTTAAACAAGACTTAAACGAGTGTTAGTTCTTAAACCTAAATGTTTGTCAACATTTGATCAACAAGTTTGTCTCTAAGTAGGACTTCAGCATGTGTTAGTTCACCCTTGTTAAGCAGGATGTCTAGCAATTTCATTTTGTCGTGCCTCTCTTTAGCCGCCTGTTCTTGATCCTTCATTGCTATTATCTTATCCAACTTACTGACAGAACTATCATCCACATCAATACTAACTGCAGGTTTCTTTCCTTTTTTCTTGGCAGCTTTAACCCCCGGAGGCCTCATCTCGTCTCCACCATTGCTCGAAGGAGCTGAGAAATCTCCTTCAGAAGCAAGCTTAGTACGCTTATTGCTACATTCTTCATGTCGTTCTGTGATCCATTTCTGATCATTCTTCAGTTCTCTCCAACAATGTCCAAGCATAAACGGCTTCTTCATGTCATTCTTGTAAAACTCATACGCATGCTCACAACATCGTCTTATGATTGTCCACTCTTCCTTCTTGTACTCGCTTGTAAGTAACACCCAACAAACTTGTTGACTTGGTGGTTTATCTTACTCCACCTTGCCTTACATTGTGAAGGCCCTCTTGCGTTTGAACTGGTTCCTCCATCATGAGCTGTGTAATAGTCTGCACCCCTCTTCCAGAAACTTTGTAGCCGCTGGTCGTTGCTCACCACTGGATCTTTGCTTGTGTTTAACCAAGCACTTATGAGATGAACATCCTCCTCTGCACTCCACCGCTTCCTACTTCCTCTGCCTCCCTCTTCATCAATCTCAGCTGCTGTAACCTCGATACAATCTTCAGATTCAGATGTAGGGGTTATGTTGAGAGGCTGAGAAGAGAACCCATGGCTAAAGTTTGAAGGCTGAGAAGAGAATTGATTAGTAAACTGAATAGGCTGAGAGGATTGGGTGGAAATAGGAGGAATAGGATTATCAGAACAGTTGGAGTCTTTTTGAGAATTCAAAAGATCAACAAAATTTTGATCCCAAAAACGATAAGGGTTTATAGGATCTATTGCTTGTGTTAGTGTAAGCTGAGAGTTTAGGTTTGTGAAAGCTGAGATTTAGGTTTGTGAAAACGAAAGGGTTTGGAGAGATAAACGTTAAGAGTTTGGGTTAGAGTTTAACAATGGTCGTTTATATTGACCTCAAGGTTTATGTGAGCTTTAATACTAAAGGTTAGACAAAGAGAATACAGGTTTATCTAGCTAAAGACTAATGAGTGTTTTCGTACTAAGGAGATATACTTTTCAGTATATCTCTATGAATAGACCGATTGAAACACTTTTCAGTAAATCTTCTTGGGTAAAAGTTTTCAAAAAGCTGATATTTAAAGTCAATACTAAATTCAAACTCAATCATATAGGTTTTGGAAAATTTTACACACAAACTCAAACTCAAACAATTGATCAAATAAGACAACAACACATGGGGAAAATATGAAACTCAACCACTTGATCAAACAGCATAACAACACAAGGAATAAATTTAAGACACACACGGTTTTGGAAAATTTAAAACCCTTGAGCAATTTTTTAAACACACACGGTTCATCACTTATCAAATACAAAAACACACGGTTTGATGTTCAATTATTTTTACCGAACATCAAACATTCTCATCATCAAATACAAACATAACACTTCAAGACAAAGACAAACATAACACTTCAATCATTCTTACAATCTATAACACATAGACAAACATAACACTTTAACAATATTAAAAAGCTACACATTCATCACAAACACAAACTCAAACAAAACCAAACAACAACAATGAAAGCTAGAGTAGCATACCTTTACAAGTAAGAGAACCCAACCGTGTGTCCACTTCACCTTAACCAATCTTCACCATTTACCAGCTACACACAGTTTATGAAACACCTTGCACAAAACATGACAACCGGATCAACATTGATCACACAATTACTTATACAAGACATAAACTAAAACATTGTACTCCTAATATTGAGAACAACAAAAGGATTCAATCAACAATCTATAACAAAACAGACAAACATAAGATAACAAGAACATAAAAATGTACTAATTCTTGAAAAAACTATCAGACAATAACTCGATTAAAACATAAACACAATTACCCTCCAGAAAAATTCTCAAAACCGATTGAACATCAAACTAATCTCATAATCTACGCCTAATATGTCAAATCAAAATAAAACATTTACCAACCTAACAATCAATCGATTAATCTGAAACCCTAACTATTATAGACAACCAAAGATTAATTTCAAATACATGCAATAAATCGGAAAGGAGAAGACAAACCTTCTATCTCTGATTCCGTAGCCAATGGACCTCACCGTTCCTTGTAGGCCACCAGAAGAATCCTCCGCCATCGTTGTCCCACTAAAAGGAACCGCCGCCGTTGGTAGCTGTGAGAACCGAACCATCAACTCTCAAGATTGAGCCGATCTGGAAGCCATCGCCTCCGGGTGACCAACTATCCTCCAGTATAAGTCGGAAAAATCAAACCTATGAACGGAAATCCATTGATTTTTCCGATTCGATCATTTGTCTTCTGCGAGAGAGAAGAGATAATTTTGTCTCTTGCGAGAGAGACAGTTGAGAGAAAGAGAGAAGAAATGAAAAAGAAAAAAAAAACCTTTTATATTTTCGCTCCAACCAACCACATGATACCACGTAGTGTTCTTAGATCGTTGCTACAATTCCTTTCCGAATGAACGATCCTCACCTTGGTGGACCCAGAATTAGGTTATTTAATATTGTTTTGGGTCCCAAAAACATGAGTACCCATGAGAATACTCATGAGTGGAGATGGTCTTAATATTAAAGACTCTTCCCATGGCATATAAGATTCTCATTATACGAGGAATGAAGATGGACTAAGTACACAAATACACATAGTCACAGTCAAATACATATTAAAAGAATACAATATACAGGGTAAGATGTATGAGCTTTAGGTAAAACAAACTCAAAAATCGAGTAAACCCACCATTTTACACATAATATTAAGATTATATATTTTTACATAATTTCTCTTTTAGTTACGATTATATATATGACTAGATTTGTTTTACCTGCAGTTATCGGGACAATTTTAAAAAAATTTAAATTAAATAATTTTTGTTGTGTTTAGTAACTTTAGTTTGGTTTGTTATTTTAAGTATTTATCTTATTATATAAAACTTGATGTCAAAGTTTCTCATTAACAAGTTAAATATATTGATTAGATGTTGACATGTGTCAAAAAATTTAAAAAAATTAGATTTACAGAACTTTACATGTTTATATTTTAAAAAAATTATTTTTCTAAATCAAAAAGGAATCCTAACAAAATCAATATATTTTTCATTGTATGCTAATTATATTATATGTGTGTTCTCAATAAAATTTGTCATGTCTAAGCAAAAACTTAATTTATTAATCATGTATATTTTAAATAATGAATAGAAAAGTTTAAAAAGAATAACATACGTTATTTAACATAATTTTAGTCGGATAAATTGTATTTATCGTTGTAATATAATTTTTTATTGTATGAGATAATATGTAAATTTTTTTATTGTAAGTAAGTACACAAAACCTTGAAAGAATAATGAACTTAAAAAAAAATTCAGTACATGATGTGTATTAGTACAGTTTTAGATATTTTATTTTCAAGATTTTAATGCATGTAGTAATATGAAAAACCTGAAAAAAATAGAAAAAATGAGTTTGTAGGAATGAATTTTTGGTTAATTGATGAAAGTTGACAAATTATTACTTCTGAAATTATGACATATAGAATAATAAGATTTAGGATATTTTTGGATTCCAAAAATTCTGTGGATGTTAACTGATTTTTTGATTATTTTTATTGTTAAATTTAAAATACTAACCAATATACATATTATCTCATATGATGCTCATATCATTTTTGTTATTAATTTTTTACTCTAATCCATAAAGAAGTGAATTATGGTTTTTACGATGAATAGATAGTTAAATGTGATTATTAAACTAAATGTCTAACGATGAAATTTATTTTAGAATAAAAAAATTTCAAATATTAATATGTATCATTTTTTAAATAATCATTTAAGAATATTAGTAAGTTTTTAATGTTTGATTTTATAATTTTAACAAGTGTATTTTTGTAAGGAATATGTCAAAACATAAGATAATTAAAAATAAATTATAATTTATAAGAATGAATCTTCAGTTATTTGATGAGAATGTCTTTGTATCTTTACATATGTGTTTATTTTAAATTTTTCACTCATGTAAAATTGATTAAGACATGAGGTAAAATTAGCACTTATGAGATAACAACATAACAAATATATCTTAAAAAATAGGGAGATTTGCTACAATAACCTACAATTTATTAGAAATAACTAAATTAACCTATCAAAATTTTAAAATATTTGTATAGCACATTTTACCATATTACCCTTGCATATATTACTCATTTTTCTTCTTTAACTACATAAATATTGTAAAAATGACACATACAATACTAAATATTCAGAAAATTATTTAAAAACAAAATTTTAAAAAGGAAATAATTGAAAAACGAAAATTAATAAAGGAAATCATTTAATAAGGGAATCAAATGAAAAAGGAAATATTTTTTAAAAGAAAAATCTTCAAAAATCCTTGGTAATTTTTTTATAGACTTCAAAAAAATATAATTTAACAGACTTATAGGTCTGCATAATTCTATAAACTTTGTTTAAGTCTTCGCATTTTTGGTAGACTTCAAAAATATATTAGTCAGACTTATAATTACTCTGCGAAGAATCATAGACTTTAGTAAAGTCTTCGATTTTTCGGTAGACTTCAAAAATATATTAAGCCGACTTATAGTTAGTCTGCGGAGATTCATATACTTTGATAAAGTCTTCACATTTTTTGTAGACTTCAAAAATATATTAAGTAGACTTATAGCTAATCTGCGGAGTAATCTAGACTTTAGTTAAGTCTTCGCATTTTTAGTAGACTTCAAAAATATATTAAACAGACTTAGAGTTAGTCTGCAGAGTATTCTAGACTTTTGTTAAGTTTTCGTATTTTTGGTAGACTTCAAAAATATATTAAGCAGAGTAATCTAGACTTTTGTAAAGTCTTTTTATTTTTGGTAGACTTCAATAATATATTAAGCAGACTTATAGCTAATGAGCGAAGTTCTATAGACTTTTGGTTAAATCTTCGTATTTTCGATAGACTTCAAAAATATATTAAGCAGACTTATAGACAGCCTGCAGAGTTCTATAGACTTTAGTTAAGTCTTCAAAAAATATTAAGCAGACTTATAGTTAGTCTGCGGAGTTATCTAGACTTTTGTTAAGTCTTCGTATTTTTGGTAGACTTCAAAAATTTATTAAGCAGATTTATAGTTAGTCTACGGAGATTCATAGACTTCGGTAAAGTCTGGTGTATTGTAGCAGAACTCTAATATTAATTTTAGCAGACTTGTTTGGTAGTAGTTTCAAAAAAATTTCTTAATAGTCATTGTATCCACCTCTCTTTTACCTTTCAGTGGTATTTTTGAAATTATTAATGAAACGCAATTAAAATATATTAATAATAGATTCAATCTAAACAAGAACAGAGAATTCTAGAAACATGATCGAAGGATATGGGTTCAGAATTAACAATAATTCAGCCCAGAAATTCAATAAACTAATAAAAAAGAGAAAGACGTAAGAGATCTTATGTTATGGAAAATAAAGAAAGTCGATTCAAGGTTAATTCTATTACATTAGGTTTTAAAAAATTAATGTTTTTTTCATAAATATTTATATATTGGAATTTAATTTTAATAATTTTTGAACCATATATTTTTGCCATTTGAAAAAAAGGCAAAGGACATTTTTGGTATTATAAAATTTATTACACAAAAATTGAGTTAGTCTGACAATAAAAATAAAAAGAGGTTAGCGTGGCTAATCATTAACAAAAGTGGGTTACCATAGGTAATTCTCTCTAAAAAATATTGATTCAGTTTTTTTACGAATTACGTTTTGTTAATTTTTATTTGTATTTTCCATTCTTACTAAGATATAGATTTGATATGATGTATTAATTATGTTTGATATAAAATATTTAGTCATATGCATTATGATGAAATGTGTAATTAAACTTAATATATGGTTTATTATGATGATATAGATATTTAAATGGTACTCCTTGTCCTATAAGAGTTTTTGGGTAAAAGCACAAAGATTAATAAACAATAAATATTATGTCATTTATAAAACTTCAACCAACAGAAAAATATACTGCATAGTTCAAATAGCCATAAATTATTATATTAATAAAAATTGTACATAGAAATTTGAGAAAATATAATAAAATAGAGCAAAAAGCCTTAAAACTCTTATATAATAGAACTGAGAGAGTATTAAGATGAAATATGAGAGGTCATATTCAATATTAAAATGTTGCCAGATAAAATCTAAAAACATGTACATTACTACTTAATTATTCTTAATAATTTTTTCAAATTTTTACCCCTCATCTAGTATTTTATATAATCTATAGTGGATGTTGGGACAAAAAATAATAAATTATAATTATATAAAGTGGATGGTATAATTTAAAATGTTGAAAAATGTGGCATATATTCATAGATAAATTATCTAAGACATTCCATCCTTTTGTAAAAATTGTTTGGCAACTTTATCAATTATTATAAACAGACAATTTAACATAACATACAATATGGATTTACAACATTAGTGAATATTGATTCACCGATATACCACCAAGAGTCAGGTGGCAAAGACAATGGATAGGGCGTAACACTTTTCTCCCAGGAAGCAGGTGTCCTTGTTGGAATTACATAATTGGTTTGAATGTTTATAGTTGGAATTTAGAAACCTTTTATGTTCTCATCGATACGTTATCAGTTTGCAGAAATGTTACTGTTATCAAAAAGCTACAAAGACTCTTTTTTTTTTCCTTTTCGGGTGATTGTCATCCTTGTGTAATTTAATTGGCAATAGCCTTGCCTCCAAATATTCTATTGGTCAAATCCAGCACTTTGCCACATGAAGCGAAGCGAAAGTAAGTATGTTATCTCAACAAAGTAAATGAAGTATGGCGCCTCAGCCTCTGAATCGACAGCTCAAATATGTTGCGCACAAGTGTTTGCTTTAGGGTCTGACTGGTTCAACCGCAATGTTTGCGGCTGCGGTTGCGGGAGATTGCGTAAATGGGTGGTCGCAGTTTCAAGCGTTATTAAACGTTTTGAATAATTGGTTTAGCGTTTTTAAATAGGTGCGTTTGTGGGAGTTTTACGACTGGTTGACCAGTGGGTGTAATAGCGGTTAAAACATAATAAATGTATTATTTAATTATATAAATGTTTTAAAACACCAAATTTTTTATTAAACTTGATTTATAATTAAAATTCATTAAAAAATACTAAAATAATTATTCAGAAAACAAATAAATTTCATATTGAAGCGATAGTTGAGAAGAGTCATTGGTGATTTGTTTTAATATTTTTTTCATAAATAATCTTATTTTCTTAAATTTTCTGATGAAATGTTATATTTATTTAGATTTTTTTTGAACTTATTGTTAGTTAGAAACTTATTTTCTTATATAATTGTTTATTTTCTAATCACCTCAATCATATCCGTACTTCATTTTCTCCCATCTTTAATGGATAAAATGGTAAGGTAGAAAATATATAAAAAAATATTTCAGAATCATTGATTTGTTTTTAGTTAAAAAAAAAAAGAAACCGCAAGCGCCCACAACCGCAAACACTTGCGGGAAGCAGCTTTAAGAATTCAGTAGTTTCAAGCGGTTGGGAGCGATTTGTGTTATTAGTACCAATCGCTAGCAACCGCTACCACCCGCAAACGTTGCGTTTGCGGGAGAAGTAATCAACACCTTAATACCACTGTGCAGAAAACCATATACTGTACTTGGTGGAACAAGTTCAAACATAGAGGAGCCACAAGAGTTTTAGATCCAACAAGTTGTAGTCAATTGGAAATGCAAACTGCCTCAAGAGTTTTAGATCAACGTCAAATTGTAGTCAATGGAAAAAGCAAACTGCCTCAAGAGTTTTTTCAAAAGAGGAAAACTCCCACCCGACATTTCAAGTTCAAGACCAAAAAAAACACTCACGGCTTGTTCAGCATTCGAGCCAAGTTTCAGTTCTGTTAATGTCAAGATTTTGACACACTTTGGGAAAGAGGAGGGAAATAATATCATTACACAAAATGAATCCATTGTAGGCGGATATTCTGGTCATACAAGATGTTGGTGTCTCAGGCACGCAGCAAACATTTGTCATACGAAGAAGATTTGAAAATGATGTTTTTTTGCTACCCAGAACAGGGTTCATGACTTTTAAAGATGAGGACTGCGATCGAGAGAATGAATCTTCAAGAACTTGATGGTCGTAGCATCACTGTTAACGAGGCTCAGGCTCGTGGTTCTGGTGGTAGTCGCGGTAGTAGGCGATGGATATATCCATGGAGGAGGTGGTGGTTATGGAGGATCTGGTGGTTGTGGTTATGGAGGGGTGGTTACGGAGGTAGACGTGATCAAGGTGGTTATAGTCGTGGCAGTGGAATAGGCGTGCTAAACTAATAAATTGCTTTGTCTTTCTTATTGAATCATTTGTCAAGGTTTACATGTTTGTATAGAGAAAGAGGATGCTAAAGAATATGAAAGGGATATGTCTAAATAGAATTTAAACATATCTATTGCCTTAACAATATAGGCAAATATCCTAGATACTAAACCACCTAATACTCCCCCTCAAGATGGCGAGTGGAGATCACGAACTCCAACCTTGCGAAGTAGATAGTCAAATTGTTGTCGTCCAAGTGCTTTAGTAAGAAAATCTGCAACCTGCTCCTCGGAACAGACATGATGAGTAGAAATGGTACCATCTTGAACCACATCACGAACAAAATGGCAATCACTTTCTATATGTTTTGTGCGTTCGTGGAAGACTGGATTAGCAGCAATGTGAAGGGCTGCTTGATTATCACAGAAGAGAGCAACATGAGCAGAATGTGTGACACCAAAAGTGAGAAGAAGTTCCTTAAGCAACTTAATTTCGTAGAGAGCCATTGACATAGTCCTGTATTCAGCTTCAGCCGAAGACCGAGATACAACCTGTTGTTTCTTCGTCTTCCAAGTCACTGGAGAACCACCAAGAGAAACCACATAACCTGTTAAAGAATGTCGGGAGAAAAGACAAGTATTGTAATCTGCATCACAATAGGTGATGAGAGAAAGATCCGGGTCAGAACTTAAGAACACACCCTATCCGGGTGTTCCTTTCAAGTATTGAACCACCCGACTAGCAGCTTCCCAATGTTTTAGACGAGGAGTCTTTATGAACTGTGCGAGTATGTGAACCACATAAATTAACTCAGGTCACGTGAATATTGTGACAACTTGTACCGTGGACCCCACTAGCCCCCCGCTAGCCACCCCCATGGAACCCAAGATCGATTCCCTACAGGGCCAGCTTGGGGTCCATGGGG
>NC_025692.1:21149410-21150540 GCF_000633955.1 Camelina sativa | reverse complement strand
GGGGGGGGGGGGGGGGGGGGGGGGGGGGGGGCTAGTGGGGTACACGGGACGGGTTGTCACATAAAAATATCCAAATCCACCAGTAGGTCATTGGTTTCCTCGAATCCTGGTCCCCACCATTTAACAACCCTCCCACATGACAAGTTGTCACCAATTGATCTGCATGTCAATTGGTGACACAACTTGTCCTGTGGGAGGGTTGTTAAAGGGTGGGGACCAGGGTTCGAGGAACGCCTGGCGCACCAATAACCTACTGGTGGATTTGAATGTAGTTTCTTTTCCACGGTGAGGGGTTAGGATCGATGCCCTGCAGGGCCATCTTGGAGTCCATGGGGGCAGCTAGCTGTGGGATAATGGGGTCCACCAAACGGGTTGTCACATATAAATTGATTGGTGACAACTTGTCCTGTGGGAGGGTTGTTAAAGGGTGGGGACCAGGGTTCGAGGAATGCCTGGCGCACCAATAACCTACTGGTGGATTTGGATGTAGTTTCCCTTCCACGGTGAGGGGTTAGGATCGATGCCTGCAGGGCCAGCTTGGGATCCATGGGGGCGGCTAGCGGGACTAGTGGGGTCCACGAGACGGGTTGTCACAAATATTAAGTAAACCAGACGACCCACAAGAGGGCGATATTGTGCGGGATTGTCAAAATATGGACCATCATTGTTGCCAAGAGTGTGATTTTGTTCGATCGGTGTATCAAACGGCTTGGAACCAGTCAAACCACATTCAGAAATGATGTCTAAATCATATTTCCTTTGAGAAAGATAAATAATTTCCAGAGCACGAGACACCTCACTTCCAAGAAAATACTTAAGAATCCCGAGATCTTTCATGTGAAAACACTGACTCATATAAGCCTTGAATTTAGTTGTAAGACTAGGATCATTGCTGCTGATGATCTAGTCATCAACATACACCAAGACAAGTTGTACCGTGGGTATAAGTGAACAAAGAGTAATCCTTCTTGTTCTGAATAAAGCCAAATGCAAGAAGAGACTTTGATAACTTGGAGAACCAACAACGGGGAGCTTGTTTCAAACCAGATAAAGACTTCCTTAACTTGCACACTTTTGTTTTATCCGCAGCAGAGAAACCAGGTGGTGGTTTCATGTTTACTTCCTCTTCA
>NC_025692.1:21099724-21149247 GCF_000633955.1 Camelina sativa | reverse complement strand
TAAAGGGTGGGGACCAGGGTTCGAGGAACGCCTGGCGCACCAATAACCTACTGGTGGATTTGAATGTAGTTTCTTTTCCACGGTGAGGGGTTAGGATCGATGCCCTGCAGGGCCATCTTGGAGTCCATGGGGGCAGCTAGCTGTGGGATAATGGGGTCCACCAAACGGGTTGTCACATATAAATTGATTGGTGACAACTTGTCCTGTGGGAGGGTTGTTAAAGGGTGGGGACCAGGGTTCGAGGAATGCCTGGCGCACCAATAACCTACTGGTGGATTTGGATGTAGTTTCCCTTCCACGGTGAGGGGTTAGGATCGATGCCTGCAGGGCCAGCTTGGGATCCATGGGGGCGGCTAGCGGGACTAGTGGGGTCCACGAGACGGGTTGTCACAAATATTAAGTAAACCAGACGACCCACAAGAGGGCGATATTGTGCGGGATTGTCAAAATATGGACCATCATTGTTGCCAAGAGTGTGATTTTGTTCGATCGGTGTATCAAACGGCTTGGAACCAGTCAAACCACATTCAGAAATGATGTCTAAATCATATTTCCTTTGAGAAAGATAAATAATTTCCAGAGCACGAGACACCTCACTTCCAAGAAAATACTTAAGAATCCCGAGATCTTTCATGTGAAAACACTGACTCATATAAGCCTTGAATTTAGTTGTAAGACTAGGATCATTGCTGCTGATGATCTAGTCATCAACATACACCAAGACAAGTTGTACCGTGGGTATAAGTGAACAAAGAGTAATCCTTCTTGTTCTGAATAAAGCCAAATGCAAGAAGAGACTTTGATAACTTGGAGAACCAACAACGGGGAGCTTGTTTCAAACCAGATAAAGACTTCCTTAACTTGCACACTTTTGTTTTATCCGCAGCAGAGAAACCAGGTGGTGGTTTCATGTTTACTTCCTCTTCAAGATCACCATGAAGGAAAGCATTATGCAAATCCATCTGAAACAAATCCCAATTCTTTGTTGCTGCAACTTTAAAAAGAAACCGGACAAGAGTCATCTTGGCAACCAGAGCAAAAGTTTCATTTTAATCCTCGCCTTCTTGTTGTCGATTACCAAAGATAACAAGACGAGCTTTGTAAAGCTCCAAAGTTCCATCAAATAGATATTTGACTTTGAAGACCCATTTGCAACCAAGAGCATGTTTGTTTGGAGGTAACGTAGTCACATCCCATGTCTGCTGTTTTTCAAGAGAATCAACCTCATCCTGCATAGCCTGACGCCATTCAAGATATTGCATTGCTTCTTGAAAACTTGCGGGTTCCATGCAAGCCGTAAGTTTTCCAAGGAAAACCTGCTGTGATTCAGAAAAACGGTGATATGCAAGAAAAACTGTTAGTGGATAAGTACACTTACTTGAGGGATCTTGATTGGGAGGAGTGAGGTGAGGTTTATCACAAGACGTAGCCGAGTAAAGTTGGTAGCCAGAGAGACGAACATTAGGCTTAGGTATCCGTTTTCCACGGCAAAGATCCGAAGAGGCAACAATATCACTTGTCACTTGAGGATCTGGTTCTGTGGGCGAAGACGTATCAGTCGCTGGTGTTGGCGGAGGGGTTGTAACATCCACGAACCAATTTGGGGATTTGGGGAAGGGGTGTCGATCGACACCAAGAGGAGTGTCGATCGACACCATCAATTTTGTTTAGACCAATTTGGTTTGGCTTGTCGATTTGGGCCGGTTTGGTTTAAGGAAAACCATTGAACCGAGATATTTAAGTGTTTTGTCGACAAAAGGGTTTTGGAAAATTTTGGTTGTCGTTGTTTCTTTGTTTTAAGAGAAAAGAGGGAGAAGAGGTGTTCTTGAGGTTTTGGGAGTAGCCTTGGGCATTCAGGTTCCCGAATCCGATCGGGTTCAGGTTTTCGGGTTTAGACATATAAAACCGTTCGGGTTTTTTATACTATCGGGTCGGGTTCGGGTATAACCTGTTCGGGTTCGGGTAATTCGGGTATATCCAAACTCAAACAAACCATGGACAAAAAAAAATTTTTTTTTACTTTTTTATAAATTTTAGAAGACTTGTATATATATAAATATTTAACGTTTCACATTATGACAAAGAAACTAAGATGTCAAAATGGTTAAAGATACACCCTTAAATGCTCAAGGTACTGGGTTCATATCCCTATAAATACATATTTTTACATTTAAATCGGATTAGATCGGGTGGGCATTCGGGTTCAGATATTACCCGAACCTGATCGGGTATCCGAACTTCAGAAGTACTGAACCCGATCGGGTTTTACACACTGCCCGAAACCCGAACCCAAACCCGAAGAGGTGAGTGCACGACCATGGCTTATCTAAGTCTGACAATCCTTTGTTTGCTTGATTTGTTATGTTTTGTGGTGTTGTTCTTGCTTGTGGTGGTTGTGTTATGGTTCTTATAGGTTCCTGAAGCTTTTGGATGAGTTTGGGACGAATTAGAGATATTTTGAAACGGAGATTTGATGATCGACTTAGAGCAGAACGTGTCTGCGGGGTCGGTGATGATCGACACCAAGTGGGTGTCGGTCGACACCATGTTGTGGCCAGTGTCGATCGACACCTCTCTGGTGTTGGTCGACACCAACTTGTGTGTTGCCGTTTTCCTGGTTTATTGTGTTTGTTTGTTGTTTGTTAAATATTGGAATCTCAGTTTTTTGTGTTTATAGCCCAGTAGATGGGAGGATTGTCTCACTAAGTATTTGTGATAATACTTACTCATCTCAATTGTTGTTTGTGGTGTGCAGGTATGTGACGTGGAATCATGGCGATGACGCCAAATTGATAAGCAAGTTTTTACCCAGGGTATCAATTCCCTATGCAGTTGTAGTACAAAGGGTTATCAATCCAAATGGTTGTCTATTGATAGCAGAAAGGATATGATCAGAACAATACAAGTCAAGCCAAGCAGATAGGGTTTTTATTCTAACAGTCCTAAAATAAATAAATAAAAAGAATGTAAACAAAGAAACCACACGACCTAAGCACTCGAAGCAAGCAATCGAGTACATGATCGAGTGGGGTGATCGAGTAAGCAAATGAGATATGAACAAATCGAGGTAGTACTCGATGCAGGTTATCATGTACCTGATCGGGTAAATGGTCGAGTAAGTAAAGAAAATGTACACAAATAAAATACGAAAGCTCCTAAACAAATAAATTCTAGACCAGTACTGATGCCTTACATGCCTCAAGCAATTATTTCCTAGACAATGAATCTCTAAAACCTTGTTACCACACTCTCGCACTAGCAACAATCAACCTTTATCACTTACCACACTCTCGCACTAGCAATATGAACAAGCAGGCATTAAGAACGATTCATTATTGTCAGTAAACTCAAACTCATCTAATTTCTTACTCAGAGTCAAGTAAACCTCTAGCATTGGCTAATTCACGCATCTCATCTACACCTCTCGGTCGCTGAAACGCCCTAGATCTAATCTTAACCTCTCGGTCTGTTGACAGCATTAAGAACACCAACCTAGAAGAAAATCTATCAATCATTTACAATCAAACTAAAGCATCCTAACCGATCAAGAAGACAAAATCATCTATCCCATCACTAGAAACTTTACTACACTACTCGGACATGAAAACAAGGAACATAATAACGAAAATGAATGAAAATTGTATTGTATTAAAAGATAGAGAAGAGTAGAAAGAGTACAAGATAGAAAGTCTAAGAAAACTATAAAAACTATGAAATAAAAATGCAAAAACGAAAAGAAAAATGTTTGAGTCGCTCAGTTCTCTCACAAAAGCTCTCGCTCTCTGGTTTGAGGGTCTGCGGCGTGCTCGTTTGCGAGCTAGGAGAGGAGGGGTTTATATATGGAAACCCCTTTGACCTAGCTTCCCAGACTTGCCCGATGGTCTACTCGATGGGGTACACGAGGGTGAAGTCGGGTTACTCCTCGGGTAGATCTTCGGGTTGCTCTTCCGGTTCTTGGATCTTCGTCGATCGTGTTGGGATTCAGACTTGTTCTTGCAGCTCGATGGCTCCTTCGGGTACATGCTCGGATTGTCCTTGTTTTTCCCCATTTTTGGCTCTTTAGCACATGTTTTCATCCAAAATATGCAAATGCAGAAATGCAACACCCTAAATGGTCTAAAAGTGAATTCCTACAGTTAATGACCTAGAAATGCTAAGTTAGAGGTATGAACAATGCAAAATATGGACAAAAAAGGATGCTGAAAACATATAAATTAGAGAGTTATCAAGGAGGATGATCTAGTGTTTCGTTTGTATGATGTTGATTATGTATGGTTATATTACTGGAACCTTGGTTAGAGTTATGCTAGGTTGATGGATAGAATGGTTAGGAATGTTATGGTATTGATGATGTAATGGTTTTGTATTGTTGGTATGTTTCCGCTTTGTATAATGTTATTGCTGGTTTAATGATGAGTTGGGGTTTGAGTTGGTTTAATTAAGTAGTATGGGATGCTTAATTATATGTTGTATTTATTATAGAAAAAAATGGGTCAGGTTGTTTCAGGGGTACTAGAAGATGCCATAGTGGGAGGAGCAGTGATATCTCCCCCTGTCAAAGACGGTGAATCAATGTCATCGAAGAAACTAGGATGGACAGGAGAGGGAGAGACAACCGTTAAAGAGTCAGCCATAGAAGATTCAAAGGAGTGGAAGGGAAAGACATTCTCATGAAAAATGACATCACAGGAAACAACCGTCTTATCATTTTTCAAATTCATAGACAATCCATCTTATCTTGCCGAAGGGATAGCCAAGAAACATACACCTAACACCTCTCTCTTCAAATTTATCATTGGAGCGACGGACTTTGTGAGCAGGAGGTTTCTTAAATAGAAGTTCAAAGGGTGATTTACCGAGAAGAAGAAGAGAGGGAGTGCAGTTGATGAGATGAGTGGCTGTCAGAATACTTTCTCCCCAAAACCGTACAGGGAGCTTGGCTTCAAGCAACAAAGACCTCGCCACATTCAGTATATGACAATGATTGCGTTCAACACGACCATTTTGTTGAGGGGTAGCAACACAAGATGTTTGATGAATTGTTCCTTGAGAATCAAAGAACTTGCGAAGACAAATAAATTCTGTTCCATTGTCAGAACGAACGATCTTGACGTGTTTGTTGAATTGACGATGAACAAAAGCAATGAAGTTCTTTTGAACGTCCGCTACTTGAGATTTTTCGAGAAGTAAATGTGTCCAAACTGCTCTTGAGAAATCATCAACAATAGTCAAGAAATAAGATGCTCCAGTTGTTGATTTTTTCACGGTAGGGACCCCAAACATCACAGTGAATCATTGAAAATAAATCATCTGCTTTATTTGAACTATCTTGAAAAGAAACACGATTTTGTTTTGCACGAAGGCAAGTATCACAAAGCTATTCCAAATCACTAACAATATTCGTAAAACCTCCTAAATCAGAAAGAAAAGATAACACTTTTGACAATGGATGCCCTAGCCGCCTGTGCCACAAGGCGCGAACATCACTGCGACCAACACGATGAGCCTGAAGAACAACCGCACCAGTCAAGTGATAAACCCCATTACTCTTCTCACCCGCACCAATTAAAGTCCTCGAAGCTTGGTCATGTATCGCACAAAAACGTTTCGTAAATATCACAAAACTTGCAATTTCGTCCAACAATTGAGAAACTGAGATAAGAGTCATAGATAATTCAGGGGCATAGAAGACGCGACGAAGTACTAATTTCCCCCCGGGATTTAATGTGCCCTGACGTGTGGCCCAAGTAAAACCACCATCTGGTAAGGCAATGGCACAAGGATCGATTTTAAATAAGTTTGTCAACAAGTTTATGTCACCAGTCATATTGTGAGATACACCAGAATCAATAATGATGTCATACCGACTACTAGTGCCAAAGATGACAAGTTTTTCTGTCTTACTGAAGTGTTTGTCGGTGTTGTTTTGCTTCTTGCTAGTCACGAAGTTAGCAATCAAGTTCCACTGACTTTGGGTGAGATTTGGGATTCCAGAATCACTTGTGGAGAAGGTTGAGACCTCAATGGTGTACAAACTTGCAGGGTGTGATCCTAACAAGCCTACTTGATGCGCAGAGTAACCACCACGTCCGCCTCTGTTTCATCCTCGAACAGAACCTCGACCATGACTTGAGTTTCCTCGCCCGAGAGCCAGCTGTTCTCCCCACCATTCTGGGTAACCAACAAGCTTGAAGCATTGTTGTTTCTCGTGTCGTGTTCTACCACAATGAGTACATGTCATTGAGGTATTTTATTTGGTGATTGCAGCCGCTGTTGCCAAGAAGCCAATAATGCTGCTTTTATCTTTTGTTCGTCGAGTAGTATTAAGATGGGTCTCTTCTTGCTTAATCTGAGAATACACACTCTCAAGAGTTAGATCACCAAGTTGACTAAGCAGCAATCATTACCACAACAACAAGTGAAAGCTGCTTCAAAATTGGACAGATCATCCCAATATACTTTGATGAACTCGTGTGTCATCACTTGTAAAAATCCGCCCTTTCAAAGCTGCCCACATTACTGATGCATCAGAAACTACAGAAATAGATGATTGAAGATGGGGCTCGATGCTGCTATAGATCCAGCCAATGATCATTGAGTTGAACATATCCCAACGCTCTACTTCGTCCATGTCTGTCGTGGATCGGAGGAGAGTTCCATTATTGAACCCTAGTTTTCTTTTGGTGCAAAGAGAGTTGGTCATTAACTTTGCCCATCGTTCATAGTTAGAGCCGTTTAGAAGAATTGGAGTTTGGACTTGGCCGGTATGATCAGAGGCATGAAGAAAATAAGGAGAGATCAAGGTTTGATCATTCGAAGATTTGCTGGATTCAGTTTCTTTATCTGTATTACCCATAGTTGAAGAATAGAAAAAAAGAAGTTTGAAACGAGAAGAAGAATAAGATGAGAAAAGAAAAAATAGGGTTTCTAGAGCAATTCGTACATGCCAAAGGGAAGCTCTACTGCTAAACTAATAATTTCTCTGTCTTTCTTATTGAATCATTTGTCAAGGTTTACATATTTATATAGAGAAAGAGGATGCTAAAGAATAGGAAAGGGATATGTCTGAATAGAAATTAAACATATATATTGCCTTAACCATATAGGAAAATATCCTAGATACTAAACCGCCTAAGAAGGCGAATACGGTGGCGGTGGTGGTTATGGAGGTGATCATTGTGATGGTGGTGGAGGTTACAGTGGTCAGGGACGATCTGATGGAGGAAGCTAGAGAACTTGATATTTGTGCCTTTGACTCTTCTGTTGTTTACGTTTAATTGGTTCTGGATTTGGTCTTTGTTTATTTGGTTTCCCATGTTTAGTTTCATACATAAAAACAAAATAAAAGGTTGATGCTTTTGGTTCTTTCCACGTTCAAAGAGTTAGGTTGCATCTTGAATCAATTAAGAAAAGCTAGTTTGGTACAAATCAGGATATTACCGTAGAAGTCAAAAGCTAATTTCCATTCATAGGAAACTAAAGATTACGGTGTGGTTGCAGTAACTGAAATGAAAGTTCCTAGTAAAGTCTGTCTCTTTGTCATAGACCAGATGGTTGGTTGTTCCTTAATTATCCGGTTGAACGTCTCACATGCACATAAGAACTTTGGTGATGGGTCGTTCTTACCAATTCTTACATCCTAGGACTATTAAACAATTAACAAAAAAAAATGCCAAAACAAATTAGATGTTAAACAAAAAATTATTATTTATTAGTTTATTACGAAGGTTCAAAGACATTGCACTCATTAAACAAGATCGAACCACTGCATTAAAGATTTTTTTTTCTGAAATTAATATAGAACTGGAAATTATCTATATTAGTTAAGGCCGCAAGCAAATATTTCATAGACTTGTGCCATTGGTTTGCTTTGCAGGACTACATCATTGGTAACAAATCAGACAAGACAATATCATTGGTGCACGGTTTTGTGAACATGAAGCACGTCAATCACTGGAGTTTGTCGAATTGAAAAAGTTCAGTAGTGTTGTCCAATCGAAAAATGGTGTTTCACAAATGGAAAAGAGAATAGTATTGGAGACAATATTACATGATAAACAATATTTTTAATAACACTTTGGAAAAGAGAAGATAGTAAAATGCAACGATACATCTCTCACACTCACACTGTTCCATTATACAATATACAATGATAAAGATAATTTTATGAAGAAAATATACAGAGTAAAAAATGTGTGAGAACGTATTGTATATGTATCTTATGGTGGTAAATTACAAAATTTACAAGTTTGTAGGAAGTGATTAATGAATTTCTTGTAGTGCTAATTGGTACCACAAAAAACTTTGGATTCCTAAAAGTACATAATATTAATAAATCGACAATGAATTTTCAACGGTTTCCTCTAATCATCAAAAAGAAAATCTTAATATTTTTTAGAGGTTTCACAGTTTCGACAACACATTTGAGAAAAAAAAAACTCCTCCCATAAGTTTGTTGTCCTTCATAAACTCATGCAAGACATCATTAATGATGTTGAACATCTCTCTTATATTATTTTTGTTAATATTCCTTATGATTCAAAGATTTTGTAGCCTCTTTAGATATGAACAACAACTTGAAAACTCTTATAATTTCTTTTCTTCATTTATCGAAGATGACAAACATTTAAGAGAATGTCTTCAATCTTCCGAAACTTTTGTACCAATGTTATCGATTTATCGTATAAAATGCTTATAAAAATTGCTTGATGCCCAAGAAGAAAAAATTTCGGGTTGTGTTCTATTGCTTCATAACTTTAATTGCTAGGATCATGTAACTATTTTTGCGGAGTAGAAATTGAGCAATAGAATAGCATTGACCAATCCATCAAACACTTCAAAAAAAGAAACAAAATAAGTTCAATATCTATTTGGAATCAGTAATAGAAGTTTACTATTATGGTTCCTTGCACAATACCCTTAAATGAATTTGACAATGAAGCACATCTTTTAAAATTTTAGAACTTGAATTATTGAAAGCAATCATTTAGGGTATAGTGTCTCAATTAGAAATCAACAGTTAAGCCCATCCCTTATGTTATTTTGGTATAGTGTTCTAGTAAATAAAATCTTATGCGACGTTTTGATACATGTAACAACTTTAATAAAACTCATCATTTTATTCCTGGAATCAGTTTTTCTGTTAAAAATTAACAAGTCAATGAATGTTTAAGTCTTTAAGACAACCTCCCTACAAAAATATGAAGCTTTTGTACACCTGTTATCAAAGAAACTGTTGGAGAATTGCTTGGTGCCTACAAAATAATACTTTGGTTTTAAAATCTATCGTTTTAAAACCTCTAACTGTTGAGATCGAGTACCAGTCTTGGTCGAGTAGAAGTCAAGCAAATTGACGTTATTGAACTTCAACTAAACAAATTATTTTTTCCAAAATTTAAACATCCAGTTTGGAAACACCAACAGAAACTTTACTATTAAGATGTTTTGTAAGGTAGACCTAAATTGACAATTAAGCACATTTTTCAAATATTAGAACTTAAGTTAGAAAGCAACCATTTATACAACCAAATTGATACATAGATAGTTGAGTTTTTCGATATGATGAGATTTGTAAAACTTAATGCAAAACATAAAGATAGTTACTCCAATGATGTAAATGTGAAAGTTTCTAAATATGAGTAACTTGCATTTCCTTTTTCTTAAGGAATCTAAAATTTGTATCATCGGAATTACTTGATCCAAATTCACATTTTCCCTCATCCTTTGGACAAAGTTATTATGAAATCTCATCATATTGAAATACTCAATTTTCTATGCAAGAACTTGGCTCTAAAAACTCTGCGTTCTAGTTCAAGCTCATATATCTAAAAAAGCATTCTTGAAGATCAAATTCATGGTTTATCTTAAAAAACAACTAAATACTAATCATCTATTTGTGCTTCCAAAATAGATGTTTAACTTTTGTAAAAGAAATTTTGTTAAATCAAATCCATGACGTCATGTTGCTTGAGTTCTACTCGGCCAATGCTAATACCCGATCTAAATAGTTAGAAGTTTTTATGCAATAGATTTTAAACCAAAGCATTATCTTCCTAGGCGCCAAACAATTTTCCAACATAGTCTTAGATAACAGTGGCACAGAAGCTTCATATGTTTGTAGGGATATCACTCTTAAACATTCTTATCTTCAACAGAAGAACTAATCCGAAGAACGAGATGATGAGTTTTATCTAGGTTGTTTCATGTATCAAGACGCCAAATAAGGTTTTACTCACTGGGACACTATAACAAAACAACAAAAAGAAAGTTCTCAATATTCTTAATGTTGTCTTACAGAGTTTTTAAAGTGCAACCAAACTAGGAAAAAAGATAAGAAAGTTTTGTGAATGTATTAATGCTGACACCAATGAAAGACCTTCACTGAATTTGAAAATGTCCTTGTTTGATAAAATGGAAGAAGATTTTCTTAGTCGGGATTATGATCATCGATACAAGATTGATTACTTTAATGAAGTAAGAACACTAACAAGTTTAACTATAATAAAATTGGAGAGTTTTTTTCTTATAGCCATGGTCTTTACAATGGGAGACTAAAAGAAACTTCGATGGAAAGAGTTTGAAAACCTAGTCTAAGCTGAGAAAGAAGAATACTGGCGAAGTAATAGGGTTTATACAAATATGAATTCTTGAGCTGATTTTAAAGAGTTTATACAAGTGTCTTTGCTGAAGCAATATCAAATATCTAATTTTTAAAAAATTTCTGATTTAATTTTTTTTGGCATCCATCAGATCATTCTTGCTGATGCAACAAAGATTGTTATGTTCGATGTTACCACTAATCCTTGTATAACTCAACATGTCATATAACTGACTTATAAACTTATAGTAGAGAAACACTACAAAAAAACAGGTATGTTATATCATTTATTTTGTATCACAAAATTAAATGAAGTAATTTTAAATTACTTATTTTCAAGTGACGCAAATAAATATTATTAGCATCTCATATCAATTGATATTATAATTATCTAATATTACGTCAATTATTTAAAACTGATTCAGTTTCTATTAGATTGTATCACTTTATTAAAAGTGATATAAAATATATTTTTATATCATTTAGATAATTGATGTCTTTATTTTTTTTTGTAAAATCACTTTTTTAAACGATATAAAACTTATATCAATAAAAAACTGATTCTAAATTAAATTATATTTATATAATTAATAAATATGTTTACAAAAAGACTTGTGAACGTAAACAAAAAAACTCAATCTTTAATAATTTGTATCACCATCGACAAACCTAATCCCAACTAGCATCTCTTTTCTTCTTGGAGTTTTTAACACAAATTAGATCCTTAATCATAAGTAAGTGTTTTTCTGACTTTGATTCTATGATTAGCTTTAATTAATTACAGATTGACATCAGGGTTTGTTTAATTATTTGACTCTAGAATTATGGTCTCACGCAGGATTTTCTTGAGAATTGACTTTTATTTGTGAAGAAACACTCGGCTTGAACAACACATATTGGAATTAATCAAACAAGTTACGACTCGGTTCGCCTTACACCACGACTTCTTATTCACACAACAACCGGACAACTTCACGCCGATTCTATTCCTAATTAGGTGTTTATTAATCTTCTTAATTTTTCTAGGTTTATTTTTTTCTCCAAAGTAAAACCCAAAAACGTTCTTTCAGGTTTTGATGGATAAGTCATGGATATAGAAACCACGTTTATCTCAAGATTACTTATCAGGGATTAAAAATTTCTTGGATTTTGCATTTAGTAAATCAACTGCATCCACAATGAAATGTCCATGTAACTGTTGTTCTCTAGCCAAATTCAAGTCAAGAGAAGATATTGAAGGTGATTTGATATGCTATGGCTTTTTAAGTTCTTACACAAGTTGGGTGTTTCACGGAGAGAGAATATTTGTCACAGAAAATGCAAGAGTACCTACTGATGATTTAGCTCAAGTTGAAATGGATTCAACTTTGAATCTCTTGGATGATCTTTTCCCTGGTATTGATACTAATATGTATGGTGAAAATGCATTTGGATCTTGTGAGCAGCCTATGGACACTGATAGACCATCAACTTCAAGTGGAAATTTTAGAAAAGAAGAAAGTTTTGATGAGTTGCTTGCTGATTTTACCCAAGAGCTATATGATGGATGCACAAAATTCACGAAGTTGTCTTTTATATTGAAGTTGTACCATATCAAGTGTATGTGTGGGATAAGTGACAAAGGCATATCTATGGTGCTTGATTTGCTGAAAGAAGCATTTACACATGCTAAGTTGCCAAAGTCATTTAATGACATGAAGGGAGTTATTCGTAAATTAGGATTGAGTTACGAGAAAATTCATGCATGTCCAAATGATTGCATGTTATTTTGGGAGGCAGATGCAGAAAGGGAGACTTGTAAAGTTTGTGAAGCTTCTCGTTGGAAACAAAATATTTCTGCCAAGAGTAAGGTTAGGCTAAGTACGGTATCTGGATCAGAGAAAATAAAGAAGAAAACTCCAGCAAAAGGTACAATATCTGGATCAGAGAAGAAAACAAAAAAAACTCCTGCAAAAATTTTGCGTTATTTTCCTCTAAAACCGAGACTACAACGCTTATTCATGTCATCAAAAACTGCTACCCACATGAGATGGCATGCAACTGCGTCTAATAATGATGGCAAGCTTCGACATCCAAGAGACGGAGAGGCTTGGAAATCATTTGATCAAAAATATCCAGAATTCGCATCTGATCCAAGAAATGTCAGACTAGGCTTGGCGACTGACGGTTTTAACCCATTTGGTACAATGAGTAATAGTTATAGCATATGGCCAGTGATATTATTTCCTTATAATTTGCCACCATGGATGTCAATGAAGCAGACATCAATGATCCTCTCTATGGTTATCCCTGGAAAGCAAATGCCTGGTAATGATATTGATGTCTACTTACAGCCACTTATCAAAGAATTGAAGGAATTATGGTTTGATGGGGTTAAAACAGTAGATGCTTCCACAAAACAAACATTTGACATGCGAGCAGCCATCATGTGGACAATTAGTGATTTTCCTGGTCTTGGAAATTTGTCGGGTTGGAATATATATACGACATCAGCTTGTCCAAGCTGCAATTTTGATGGCACCGGCCAACGTTTACGCCATGGCAAAAAAAATTGTTTTCAGGGTCATCGTCGCTTTCTTCCTCAAGATCATGATTTTCGTCAAAATATAACTAATTTTGACGGATATATCGAAACCAGATCACCACCAGTGACGTTAACAGGTTCTACAATTGTTCATCAACTAGAACAGGTTAATGTTACTCTTGGTAAGAAGCATGGTTTAGTTGGAGTTGGAGGAAAAAGAGATCGAAGTCATGTTGGAAGATCTAGTACTCAACAATGGAAGAAGAGAAGTATATTTTTTGTGTTGCCTTATTGGGAATTTATTATGTTGAGGCATAATTTGGATGTCATGCATATAGATAAAAATGTGTTTGACAATTTACGCTACACATTATTGGACGACAAAGAAAAATCAAAGGATAATTTGAGTGCTAGAAAAGATCTTCGCGAGTTAGGTATACGTTCTGACTTGTGACCTGATGATAATGGGAAGTATCAAGTCTTTAAAACCTCATAAGGATTTCTTTAAAAACCCTAAATTTTTATAGTTTATTTGTGATTAATATTTATGGAAAACAATTAGATGGCGCTGGAGACAGAAAAGCTAAGCGGGAACTGAAACTTTTTGATAAAATTCACTAAACCAATTAGTTGGCGCTGAATAATAAACCTGCAGTTTTTTTCTTTTTTATTTTCCTAAAAATTTCCAAGTCTAGTTAATTTTCCTGACAATTTTCAAGTCGAGTCTANATTGAACTGATTCAGTATCAAAAACAAAAGAGTGTATCCAATGCTATATTACGTTACGTATAATCATCGTAAATCAGTTTAAAAACAGTTTTAAGAACAGTTCAATCAGAAAATGACTTTCAATAATATAACTCAAATAATTACCTATGATCTGTATCTTCCATTTGAAGCTTTTACATTCTGGAGCAAGGGGAGGAGGGATGCTGTAATCTGCTTCCAACTGTGATAAATCATCAGGTCTTTGTGTCTCTGAATCCATAAAATCCATGATCGATCTTAAACTAAGAAAAAAACAAATAAAGTAGTTAGCAATGCCAAAATATGTATGATACTAAAATTCACAAAACTAACTTCAAATATTAAATCCAATACACGTTACCTTGTATCTGAGATTGCTCTCTAGCAGTTTCTCTTCAAGCTCTTAAGAGATTTGTTTACAGGCGATATCTTTTTCTTTTGACGGCGTCATAAGGATTTCTTTAAAAACCCTAAATTTTTATAGTTTATTTGTGATTAATATTTATGGAAAACAATTAGATGGCGCTGGAGACAGAAAAACTAAGCGGGAACTGAAACTTTTTGATAAAATTCACTAAACCAATTAGTTGGCGCTGAATAATAAACCTGCAGTTTTTTTCTTTTTTATTTTCCTAAAAATTTCCAAGTCTAGTTAATTTTCCTGACAATTTTCAAGTCGAGTCTAATCTGGTTAAGTCTCTTTTAAGTCAAGTCTAGGCCTCTTAGTCAAGTCTGGTTAAGTCTAAGTCCTTTTAGTCAAGTCTAATTAAGTCCTTAAGTGAAGTCTGGTTAGTCCTTAAGTCAAGTCTAGGGCCTCTTAGTAGTCTGGTTAAGTCTCTTAAATCAAGTCTAGTTTTATGTTTAAGGCATTGAATTTGATTTTGAGAAACCTGCAGTTTTTGAGAAACCTGCAGTTTTTGCTCACATATATCCAGTTTTATTATTTTGAGAAACCTGCAGTCTCGTTAGCATCGAGAATTCTTGTCTCTTGCTATTATTTTTGCAAACCAAAATATATTAAACATGCCTTCCTCTGTTTTACCATATGATGTAAAATCTTATTTTGCAAATCAAAGTCAAGTGGGTGTGACACCCCATCAAACCATAAACATGCCTTCCTCTGTTTTAATCACAAATAAACTATAATAATTAATTTAACATATTAATATCTAATATTTGATTTATTGTGGTTTTCCGACGGCTGGTTTGCTACGTCCATGAGGTTTTAAAGACTTGTTACCATCCTTACAAATTACAATATGATCTTTCCCTGTGTTTTGTCCTCACTCACACAGTTCTGACAATCACTTCCCAGAAGATCATCCATCCTGAGACTACTCCAGCTCAAACACGTAACTCTGGAGTTCTCTTAGGACCTTTGATCTAAAAGATAAGTGCACTTTAGTGACATAGGTGGCCAAATCAATTCTTTTAAACCTCTCCGCAAGTCTCTGAAACCAGGGTGTCACACTTACAATTTATTTACTATTATTCTGTCCAATATGAAATATGTTAGAAAAATATTTAAATTTTTAGCTAGTACACTTTCCTATTTTAATTATATGAAAATAAAAATAATTTAAGAAATTTTATCTAAATTTTTTAGAAGTCATCTACTTATAAGCATTTTTGATACATGTAGAGTATAATCTAAATTTGATGTTTTTAAAATCATTTAAGGAGTTTTCAGTAAACTGGAGATAATAAAATAAGCAAGAATTTCAATGCATTTTTTTTTGTCAACTTTGGGCCACAACAGGCTAGCCCAATAGCCATATCCTTATATTCGTAGAGAGCGGAAATTGATACCAACACATTATATTTGTGACTGTTTTTTTTTAAATGAGTATTCGAATCGGAAAAAGAGTTTAGTATCTTTCTTCCAGCTTAATTTTTTTTAATTGAAAAATAAAAAATGAAGGAAAGTTAAGATAAAAGAAAATGAGAGAAAAGTTGTCCCTATTTTAATTAAATAAGTTATTATTTAAGTGGTTATAACAATACTAACGGTATTTTGATTTGAAGTGTGAAAACTATTACAATAAAATTAACGGTATATCAAATTTTCGCGTGTAAAAAATGGTTTTAAATTTATAATAAACTTAGCCTTGTATTTATGTTTCATATTTTTGTTTGTATTTGATGTAAAACACTATACTAGTTTATTATTATTATTTTAATCCTCATTTCTGATATAAATAAGTGAGTTGGGAGGATGAAATTCAGTTTAGGAACAGAAAAATTGGTTTTCTCTAAATTATTCTGTTTGAGAAAGAAAAAGAAACTGAGAACTTTGATTTATGAATCTCTATTTTCTTTTCAATGGATTCAAAGAGGAAATTATCACAAGGTATGCATATTTGTTTCTATGAGCTTTATATATATACATGAACATGCTGATATACATGAACATATATACATATATATTTTTATAAAAGTATAGTATGCTGAAAAATTATTTGAAGTTTAACAATGTCTAAAATCAATTTTCCCCCGTAGTTATAGTTGTGTCTAAATTATATTGTATGAATACATTATTTTAAAAGTCATTTTATTTCTTCACTTTTGATGTCAAAATAGTCTTAGAATTTCTGCTTTGTTTGTTTAGTCTTTCATCACTAGTATGAGTTTTGGTTCAAAATATCTATAACTCATCTATATACTATGGACAAAGTATAATACAGTAAAACCTCTATAAATTAATAATGTTGGGACCAAGACATTTTATTAATTTATAGTGATATTAATTTATTTATAAATTAATAATTATTACTTTATAGTGTAAATTAATAATTATTAATTTATAGGTATATTTTTAATTTTCTAATTTTTAAAAAATCATGAATTGAGACAATTTTTGCAAAATAAGATTAGAATTTTGGATGTTGTAAATTTTATAGTATTGGAATTGTATTTGAAATAATTACAAAATATTATTGACAATGAATTACAAATATTATAGACAAATTCACTTATACACATGACATAAATATTCAAATTTATGAATAAGAATATCAATTATCGTATTTTAATAGTCTATCAAACTATCAAAATGTAAATGAATCATATTTAGAAATTGAAAACTTTAAAAAATTTTAGCTGTTTTATGAAATGTTATAGAATATTTTATATCTTTATAGTTTGAAGATACAACATAACAATTGTTTTATAAATATGAGGTTTAAGAGAAACAAACTTTACTATATCAGCATATATATATATATATATATAAATTTACATGATTATTAATTTATGATATTCTTGGGACCATATTTTATATGTGGATTTCAAAAAAAATTATTATCTTATTATCTTATCGAATTTTGTTATTTTTTACACTATCCCGATTTGGGACTAGCAAAATTTATTAATTTATCGTGTTTATTAATTTATAGAGTATTAATTTATAGAGGTTTTACTGTATATATCATGGAAACCGGAGATCTACCAAGATCAACTAGAAGGATCTAGAAGATATACATTAGGAATTTTTACATTTATCTCTTATGTATTATTTACATTTGTATTTATTTTAGAATAGGAAACTTAGCTTTATCATATCTCTACCATTATGTATAAACACCTATCTTATGTTAATGTATAAACCAAGCCTTCTAAATTTTATCAATCTATTATAACATATCGAGAAAGAACTTTAACTAGCTAAAACTTTATTTTTTAAAAAGTTTCTATTATTTTTATTAACATTTCTTATATATATTTCAGTTTTGAAGTAATATTTTGACGGAAGGAAAACAATTCAATAATTATCACCCAATTTTATATATTCAGACCTATATCAAAACGATGATGACAAAAGGAAGAAAGTCATGATACTAGATAATCAAGAAGCCGGTGGAAGCAGTGGCGATGGATTAGTGGACGTACCAGTCATGTACTTGACTTGGGAAAAAGACATACCTAAGAATCATACAATAGGAAGCTCATTTAAACATCTCATGATTGGTGGTAGCAGCATAGGTGGTAACAGTGGTAAAGGGCTAGACAAGGATATTTTTTCAGATGTAAGTGTACATATCTCTATAAATAAGAATTATTCTACGGTTATAATAGTCTTTTGTTGCTGTTGTTATGATCTTAGATGTAGCAAACTTTTGGTATTTAATATGTTTGATGAATTAGTTTTTATTGTGTTTAGGGAAATGAATTGGTCGAAATCAATACGAGTAAAGACAAAGGAAAAGCCATCTTCGACCTGAATGAAACTGTTTGGCGAAAAGATGTACCAGTTTCAAACACATTTGAGGTTTACCATTTCTTGTCATTGACAAGAGTTGTTTAGTTAAAACGCAAGGTTGAGATTGATACTAATGATTTTTGTGACATTTTCTTTTTGTAGACAAGTGGAGAAATACTGAAAAATTGTGAGCATTCGTGGATATGGAAGCAAGGTTCTGGTCATGTTTGTTGGATATGTGGAATCATTGACAAGGTCAGCAAATATCTAAAATCAATACAATAATTATGTCTTACAACTAGATTTTAACCCGCGGCACACCGCGGGCATATAATTTATATTTTCTGTTGTATCTATTTGTTAAATATTGGATGTTTTGTAAATAGAAGAATAACTAAATTTTCCGGTTGTTGCGTGGCTAAATATTTATATTATTTTTTAACCTGCAATACACTTCATGACTATTTGTTTGTTATATTTAGTTTGTTTTGTTTAGTGTTTGAGATTCTATTTTGATTTTTAATTATTATAACAAAAAATTAAGGGATATAAATATATAATCAGTAATTTATACGCTGTGATTAAGTCACATTTTTCCTAATGATTTAATTATTTTACACAATCTTAGTTAAATCAGCTTGATTTTATGTTAAATATTCTAATATTAGTAGTGTTGATAAATAATTAAATGAAGATTTAACCCGTGTTAACACAAATTTAATGATATTTTATTAATTCCAACATGTACTCTTTATAACTCATCTACAATATAACCACATTATATAGTATTTTAGACTTTTTTAATTTTACATATTCGTAATAGTTAAAATTTTTATTAAATTTATATATGTTAATTATAATATTTAAATAAATGTCAATCAAAGTTTCTCTTACATTAATAATCAAAGCTTACAGGTTTTGGAAAACAAAATGGGAATCAAATTGTTGTTTTCTTTGTTTGCGAAGGATTCAGATAAAAAACATCTCAAAACACAACAAAATGTGTAGTTAAATATATGAGAGTTTTTATTTCCATATTGATTGCTGTTATTTTTTAGTTGGAATGAAATGTAAACTACAGTAAAACCTCTATAAATTAATAAACACTATAAATTAATAAATTTTGCTGGTCTCAAATCGGGCCAGTGTAAAAATTAACAATATTCGATAAGATAATAAGATAATAATTTTTTCGAAATCTCCTTATAAAATATGGTCCCAATAATATCATAAATTAATAATTATGTAAATTTATATATATATATATATATATACTGATATAATAGTGTATGTTTCTCCTAAAGCTCAATTCTATAGAACAATTGTAATGTTGTATTTTCAACCTATAATGATATCTCTAAAATATTTTATAACATGTCATACAAATAATTAAATTTAAAGTTTTAATTTTTAGATATGCATCATTTACAATTTGATAATTTGACAGATTATTAAAATAGGAGAATTGATATTATTATTCATAGATTTGAATTTATGTGTCTCATGTGTATAAGTCAATTTGTCTATAATATTTGTAATTTATTGTAAATAGTGCTTTCTAAATATTACAAGTTCAATTCCTAAACCATAAAATTTATAACATCCGAAAGTTTAATCTTATTTTGCTATAGTTGTTCCAATTCATAATTTTTTTAAAAATAAACAATTAAAAATATATCTATAAATTAATAATTATTAATTTACACTATAAAATAATTATTATTAATTTATAGATAAATTAATATCACTATAAATTAATAAAATGTCTTAGTCCCAACATTATTAATTTATAGAGGTTTTACTGTATTTAGGAAACAAAATCTGGAGTAATGTAAGTTTTGAAAAAAATTTAAAATTTGTCGTACGTTATTTATAAATTTTATTTTTGTTATAATAAACTGATTTATATCCATTTACAAATCTTTTATGTGTGTTACTATTAAAAGTGTATTTTTTTACACCTAAATATACTTTATGTTACAAATATATTCTTTATCACAACCTAGAAAATGTCTATATGAACACATTAAGCCAACTATTTTACTTTCACTTCTGCATAGTATTTTAATTGCTAAAATTGTTGGCTCAAAAAATACTTTGAATAAAAAATATATTACATAATATACTAATCAATGATGTATCATCACAATAATGTATGACCACCATGGAGAAAACCTCGGCTCCGCCCTCATCCCTCATGGAGAGAACCTTGCGTCCAACCTCCTCCATTGTAGAGAGAACCTTGGCTCCGTCTTTCACCCTTGGGAATATAACCTTGCATCCAACCTCCTCCACCTTCCTCCTTTGGGGAGATAACGTTGCGTCCAATCTTCTCCACCATAGAGACAACATCGGCTCTGCCCTCCTCATGTGTGGAGAAGTGACAACCCGTCTGTGGACCCCACTAGCCTCACTTCTAGTTGCCCCCATAGGCTGGCCCTCCAGGGCATCGATCCTAACCCATCACTGTGGATATCCAAATCCATCAGTAGGTTATTGGTGCATCAGACGTTCCTCGAACCCTGGTCCCTCACCCTTTAACAACATTCCCATAGACAAGTTGCCACCAATTGACCTAGTGGGGTCCATGGACAGGTTGTCACAGGAGAGAACATGTTCACGTCTTTTTGCTATCTCAAAATGGCTTGCTCCAACAACCAATGAAAGTAAAAACCTTTTTCTAACGTCACAAAATCTTTTGATATTAACTAATGTTAAATTTCCCAATGTATTCGTAGAAGTATCTTTCACATTGCAACCTTGCTTAGTGAGCCCATTTCCACTCTCAGTCAATGGGCCCACTTTCCTAAGTGAGCCCTACATCTATTCCCGGCTCGTGGACCTAACCATATTCGATGGCCGGTTTGTAACATCTGGGAGACTTTAAAAACTTGTTTACCGACCCTACAAATCAACAAATGATATTTTCCTTTGTTTAGTTCTCACTCGCACAGTTCCGACAATCACTTCCATAAAGGTCACCTATCATGAAGTTCTCTTAGGACCTTTGACTGGAAAAATAAGTGTATTTTGGTGACATATGTGGCCAAATCAATTCTTTTAAACATTCCTGCAAATCAGGGTGTCACAGTCTTTGAGCTTCTATGGATCTATCAACAACGATTTATGTTTTTTTAATCTATCTATCTATGTTTGTTATAAGCTTGTGTTGATTAGCCTATTTTATCTATTTATTAGGTTGATGAGCTTCTATTTGTTATCTTCCTTTGGGATTAAATGAATAATGGTAACAATTATGTTTGCAAAAAAAAGAAGGGTTTATGACCAACCATTGAGAAATTAGAAGAAAATTAATTTGACATAATTAAAGAAACAATAAAAAATTATAAGCACGGTAATATATAAATCCCAAATAATTCAAAGATGAAAATATAAATTTAATAAAACAATCTAAAAATACTACAATTAATTTTAAAATACAGTATTAGGAAAAGAAGACGCATATATGATTGTTTTGGATCAACATATTAATTTACCTATTCCCAACTAAAAAAGTAAAAAGTAGGAGAAATTTTTTGTTTAAAAAAATAAGAAAAATTTACCTTGCCATTAAAAAATTTGTTAATTAAACAAAGTTGAAAGCAGTGTTTTTCAATAAATTATTTAAATATAAAACGATCTATCTTTATATAGAAGTGAATATTTACAAAATTTAAAATTAATAATTAACTGTATATTTTCCTTAATCCCTTTTACTATTTTTTTTAGAATTAATAACTTAAATTAAAAATAAGTAAATAATATTATAATTTCGAATTTTATGAAATATATATATATATAATCTCTTTATAATTATTTTAAAAAAACTTTGTATTTTTTAATAAATTCTGTAATTTTTGATAATTATCTTTTACATTATTAATATTTTTTAAAACAAAATATTTTATTTTTGTTGTAATCAAATTTCTTTTTTTAAATATTAACTTTTACACTTGTCAAAATCTGAGATTGATGACTTGACACATGTCAGAATCTTGTTAATGACTAACTTTCAAAATCCAACTTTATATAATAAGATATATCAATATATGGGTGTATGTATGTGTGTGAAACCTAACATTTTTTTTTTTAAAGTTAAAAGAAGCATATAAACTTCAAAATAACTTGTAATCTAACACATCATTAGAAACCATAAATATATATATATATATNTATATATATATATATATATATATATATATACTTTTGAGCAAAAAAATAAAAATAAAAAACCCCAATTCCCATGTTTTTCAATTGTTTTATATGGTTTCTTAACTGGATTCAAAAAGCATGGTCGCGCATCTAATTAGCAGTTCAACTCGGTGAATTATTTTAAAAAAAATTCTTGATTATCTATCAGCTATTTTTAGGAACTGGTGTTTTCCCTCATCCTGTGCACAGAATTATTATGAATGCTCATCACATAGAGATATTTAATTTCCATAAAAAAATTTGGGGGTGCAAAACTCGAATGGATGCATTCTAGCTCAAGCTCCAATATCTGAAAAGACGTTCTTGATGATCAATTTCATATATGGCTACCTTAAAAGACACCCAATAAACCTCTATTTGTGCTTCCAAAATGGATGGTTAAATTTTGGAAAAAGGAGTTTGTTGAATTGAAAGCCGATGAGATCATGTTGCTTGACTTCTACTCAGCGAAGGCTAATACTCGGTCTCAACAGTTAGAGATACTAAAGCAATGGGCTTTCAACAAGAGTATTATCTTCTTAGGCGCCAAACAATTTTCCAATATAGTTGCTGATAACAATGGTATAGAAGCTGCATATCTTTGTAGAGATCTTCTAATAAGCATTCCTTCACTCGTTATTTTCGATAGAGGAACTGACCCTAGGAATGAGATGATGAGTTTTCTTAAGTTTGTTGCGCTTATCAAGATGCCAAATAAGATTTTACTTACTAGGACTCTATATCGAAATAGCATGAAGGAGGTTTTTAATATTCTTGATGTTGCCTTTCCTGAGTTTCTGAATTAAGCACAACAAAGCTGGGGAAAAAAATCAGAAGATTCTTGAACGTTGATTCCAACACTGATGGATTTCCAATGGATTTGAAGATGCCCTTGTTTGATAAACTGGAAGATGCTTTACTTCGTCAAGATTCGGATCACGGCGACAAGATTGGTTACTTAGCTGAACTGAAAATGTTGACAAACAAGGTTATCTACAATCACCAAGGACAGTTTCTTCTTGAAGTTCCGCGATTCATGGACTTTACGGTGGTCTTAAAACCGACGTCAAGCCAAAAGTCAGCATGGGATATTGAAAAGGGTGTGTTGCAGTTTTAATAGGTTTTTGGGAAGATATTAAGTTTTTAATAAGTTTACTATTTAAAATAACAAAAATGGGTGGTGAGAGAGATAGTGAGTAAGAGAGAGTGATGAGAAAGTGTGTGAGTGTGTTAGCTGGTGAGAGAGCGTGAGTAAGAGAGAGTGATGAGAAAGTGAGAGGGTGAGAGTGTAATAGTGAGAGAAATGTGGGAATCGTGAGTGAATAAAAAAATATTTTTAATATTTTGTTTCTATTCATTTTTATTATTTTTTTCTCTTCTCTTTATCATAACTATTCAAATAACTGATAATGTAATAAAAAAAAAATATACAAAAAATCCATGTATTTTTTTTCTAATTTGATATGCATTTTGTTTTATTATTTTTAATATTTTTATATCACAACTGAAATATATGATTATTTTATACACATTTATTGTTGGATGATTTTTAATCCGTACACTAGATTGTTTTGATCAGTAAACGTTTATGGCTGTATGGTTTTATCTGTGTATGTTTATGGTTGGATGGTTATTATACATGTTTTTTTGTTGGAATTGATCTGTACACGTTTATGCCTGGATGGTTTTGTTGGAATTGATATATCTAACAATCCAGTGTACGGATTAAAAATCATCCAGCAATAAATATTGATAGAACAAAAATATATATATTAGTTGTGATATAAAAAAATATTTAAAATAATAAAACAAAATGCATATCAAACTATAAAAAAACATAGATTTTTTTCTATCAAATATTTGTATAATTAAACAAGAAAGAATATGTATAAACCAAAAATATAATAGTTTTTTTGCTTTCTCTCTCCTCTAATACACACGCTCACATCATGATGAGATCTCTTGTGCAGCCAATCAACTTACACATTTCCCCAACGCATGTGGACTCATTGGTCCTAGCAACGGCGTCGTCTGTCTTACTGAAAAACGGATCTTAAAGGGAAGGAAAAATCCAGCGTTTGTGTCGGTTATATGTAACCCTAGCACCAGAGAATCTTTAACTTCACCTAGAATGAAGACGAGGAAGAGGAGTGATCTGAGAAGCTATTTTGGGTATGATCCGGTTAAGAAACAATTCAAGGTATTGTCTATGACTTGGTCATTTAATGGGATCTGTAAAGAGCATCAGCTTCTGACATTAGGAACATGGAAATTGTCATACATCAAGATCCCATACATCAAGATCAAGGGATATGCATCAATGGTGTTTACTACTATATAGCTCGTGTCAACATGTTTTCTGAAGAGTATATATATGATAGTTTGTCTTAATTTTAGGTCTGAGAAGTTTAGTATTTTGAAAGTCATGGAGACTTTTAATAAATTACTTCCTCCTTCATCAACTCTGATAAACTACAATGGCAAGTATTGTTTACTTATGACGCAAGGTTTTGACTTCATTAGTGGAAGAAGTAGAAGTATTGAGCTGTGGGTTTTGGAAGACGCTGGGGAACATGAGTGGTTGAAACATGTATACGTATTGCCTCCTTTGTGGGAGAGTGTTGTTGGGAAGGGCAACTTATACTTTGTTGGAATGATTGGTATAGATGTAATAGAGTTGTCCAAGAAATGGTGGGCGAGTGGTAGGACCAGCGTGGGGAAAGGGTGAAACTAGGCCTGGGCATATTACCCTGAACCCTAAACTCGAACCCTAACCCGACCCGAAGTAGGGGGTAATATCCGAACCCGAATGTCCACCCGTATGAATTAAATGTAAAAATATGTCTTTAGAGGGATTTGAACCCAATACCTTGAACATTTAAGTGTGTACCTTTAACAATTTTGCCATTTTAGTTTCTTTGTCATAATGTGAAATGTTAAATATTTATATATATTCAAGTGTTCTAAAATTTATAAAAAAAATGAAAATTAGTTTTTTTTTTTTTTGTTCATGGTTTGTTTGAGTTCGGGTATATCCGAATTACCCGAACCCAAACGGATAATACCCGAACCCGACTCGATAGTATAAAAAACCTGAACGGGTTTTATATGTCTAAACTCGAAAACCCGAAAACCCGAACCCGATCGGGTTCGGAAACCCGAATGCCCAGGCCTAGGTGAAACTCTCATACCCAAGTTCAATCCTTCTATGTTGATGTTATCAACACTTTGTTGGAAAGTCTGTCAGGTGGGCCTTGGTCCACTTGGTTTACCTGGTAGTCAGAAATGCAGGCGGCCTGATTACCTCCGGGCATTAGTCGGAAAGCATTCCAAACTTGGGTTAGGCAGTGTGGTAGCCCAACATCTAGGTGTTGGCGACGAGTCCACATGGTAGCATTTTGGTGCGTTCCCCCCAAGACTAACCGGATCAGCCGATCGGGTCTATCAAAAAAAAAAAATGTAATAGAGTTGTCGACACTCTCCCTCTACCATTATGTGCCTTCGTACGTTTTTGTTAAGAAAAATACTCTCATTTTATTAACTGTGAATGAAAGATACAATCGTAACAGAATGTAACAGAGTATCAAGAGAACCTCTAGACGCAGCTAGATCATTCTCTCCAATGAAGACTCATATGTCTCATTTTCTCACAACAAACAACATGATCTCTACTCTTTACAATTATGGTTTATATATCACAACAGCACGTGTCTTCCTCCTCGTCAGCACGTGCTTCAATTTCCTTGTTCTTCCTTCTCGTATACACTTGCATAGGCTTATCAGTTTTCTACTACAATGTCGAGAAGAACACGATCATAAGAGTTGGAATCAAAGGAACGGAAGCGTTTTAAGGTAAGAAATTTTACACATTTATCAACCATGTTGAGAACATGAAACTTATTCAAGCGTTTTAGAACTTTATAGTATGAGATGTTGTAATCCCGTTAGTTTGGCTTTCAAGTTCTTATCACAAGGATCATTGGATCTTAACAGAACCTATCGATCTTAACAGAACTCATTACTCTTTGGCTTATTGGTTGAGTGTTCTGTTTTTCTGTGATGGTGTCAATCTTATTCTCTTTGGCTTATTGAATGAGTGTTCCGTGTATGAGTCATATACTAACTCCAACATATAAATAGAATGTGAATCACTTCTATGTTTATTAATTTTTTTGTTGATCCAATTACATCAAAGTATCAGTAGGCAAGAAACTAAACATAACAGTGTCTCTTACACTTCCCTTGATATATAGATACTTCCTCATCACACCTTCTCTAGTAAACCCAACTTTCTCAAGAACCTTTTGAGATCCAACATTGTCCACATCGACAAGTGCCTCAACCCTCTCAATCTCTGGAAATTCTTTAAATATCTCCGTCGTCACTAGCCTCACTGCCTCTGTCGCAAACCCTTTTCCCCAATACTTTCTCGCTAGGACATAACCCATCTCTTTTCTGATGTCATCCACCGCCATGATCAAGATGTAGCCGATAGGACGGTCGTCTTCTAAGCAGATGGCTCGGATCCAAGGGTGTGTCAAGACGCGATCGGTTATGTATTTGATGGCTTCGTCTCTGCTCGTGCAAGGCTCCCAAGTGCAGAAGCGTGCCACTTCAGGGTCTGTTGCCCAAACCATGTAGTCGTCGACGTCGGAGAGAGTCATCGGCCGGAGTGATACTCTTCCCGGAGGCAAAAAGCTCATGCTTGGTTGCGTTTCTTGTAAGTCCATCTCCATATAGGATAGTGATGATTGTTTGAGATATCACATTACTATATCTAAGCGGTGTCTTTTATAGACAGATCGCGATCTTAGAAAACAATTAGGATCCTCCTCCCTATGACCCTATAGCTTTTGACTTTAAAAATAACACTAAAATAGTACCATTTGCTATATAGATTAAAGTTTCAATGTTTTGTTTGTGATTATTTGATTAAATAGTGTTTGAAGATGACATGTCATCGTGTGAGTGGAAAGGTGTCTACATTTGACATTTGACTTTCAACAATTACTTGATTGCCAAACAAAGTATTTGTCGGAACAAACCGTGTTGCTTCCAGCTAGATGCCAAAACTGCAAACAAATCGTGTCTGGTCACATTTTCCAAAAAGAGGATTGAACTGTTTCTCAAGTATTTTAGAGTCTTTAGTTACTGTTAATAATTGTAGCACAATTGTACAAATGGTCGTTGGTACACTGTCCAAGTCAACACAAGAATCAAATTAGGTACTTCAGTTAAACTTAATTTAGTTGGTTAATCAAGTATGTTATGTTTCATTTTGTTTATTTGTACTTTTAAATATTTGAACATAAATTAACTGGTAAAATAAAAAAGGCTTGTACTCTCAAATTATAAATAATCTTGGTATAAAAATAGTAAATAAGGTTACTACGTACAACATGAGAAGAAGGGGAAACAGAGCATCACATACGTTCGTTATCTAAATGTTGTTCATTTCTAAAACTGTCTTTTGCATATAGATGAATTGGTGGTCCAAAACGGATCAAATTGTAAATAATATATCGTGAACTTGGAAAATTTGATGATAGTAACAACATAAGGTGTATAAGAAGTAGAATTATCAGATTCTTAACTTGAGCCCAAAGTTTCTAAAGTTTCAAATGATACAAGACTAGTTCTTATTATTAGATCATTAGGTTTCCTTTTTATAATTAGATCAAAGCTTTGGAATATTTACTTATTCATTAAGGTTTATAATTAGGTCGGTTGAACTAGGGGTCTATAAAAGGACTCCTTATGCTAATGAAAATATCAAGCCCAAAGAATTAACCTTAATCTCTAAAAGAGAATTAGGGTTAAGAGGGAGCTAAGCTTTCAATGGTTTCTTAATTCTCAAGCAAATAGTTGGTTCATAACACGGATAGACTGTTTCTTCTGCGGTGAGTTGGTGGAGACAAGGAACCATTTGTTCTTCACCTGCCCATACACATCATGTATCTGGCATTCTCTTGTCAGTAAGCTCCTTGGTCCCGCCTACACTCTCGACTGGACTCGCCTACTGAATACTCTCACTCACTCTAGCTATGACAAGCTGCATCTATTCACGTTACGATATGCTTTCCAGACTGCGATTTATTACATCTGGAGAGAACGCAACTTTCGACGCCATGGCGACAACCCGAGCTCCTCACATCATCTTCAGAAAATTAATTGACAAAATCATTCGTAACAGATTCATCTCGATTCGCAACCAAGGCGACTACTCTTATGATGGAGGCCTTGCCTTATGGTTTACAACTCAACCACCATAGTGAATGATAGTCTCTTTTTTGGCCGCTTTGTTATGCTCAACATAAAGCTTTGTATTTCTTTCAAACAAAATTCTGTAAACGCAACCAAGGTGACTACTCTTATGATGGAGGCCTTGCCTTATGGTTTACAACTCGACCACCATAGTGAATGATAGTCTCTTTTTTAGCCGCTCTGCTATGCTCAACATAAAGCTTTGTATTTCTTTCAAACAAAATTCTGTAAAGAGTCCACACTTGATGTAAAACAGTTTTTTTTGTTTGAATTAATTTTATATTTAATTCATTAAAAAAAACTATAATCAATTTTTTCCTACGATGAAACAACAAACTGATAAATGATGGTTTTAGATGGGAAGGGTCTACAACTGGAATTGATTGAAGAAGGGAAGAAGGAAATGTTGAGAATTTCTTTTTGGATTTATGAACCAGTAGTTAATTAGGTCAAAAGCACAAATAAATTTAGTTAATTGGGCTCAAACAACAATATAATACATGTGTCACGTAGGTAACATGCCAAATATCATCTTCATAGTAAAAATTGAGAAAAAACTTCTCATATTATATAAGATATGATTATCATTTATTTAACTAAAATTATCATTTTGTTTTTGTTATTTTTACTCAATGAATGATATTTAATTTTATTGTCAGTGTCTACTCAACAACCCAAACCCATGGTTCTTACAAAGTCAAAGTCAACGTTTCTGTTTCTCTTTTGGTCGCTCCCTCCCAAATTTAGATATACTAAATATGGTGTTTCTTTGTAGATTATTTATTCCTAAAAGGATTTGTAAATTAACTCAAATTGCATTTAAAATATACAATTCAATTTATATTAATATTTAAGATTACTATATCGTCTTTTGTTTTCCGGTTTTTATTAGTATTGTTGTTCCGTTAAAGTAAATATGTTTTTAGCAAAAATTATGGAAGTCCACTTCGAATAAAAAAAATATATAAATGCAAACATGTATGAGAGAATTTTCGTTTTATATCTAGTTATTATAGATATCCTTTTTGTTTTGGATATAATAAAATTTGGCAATTCATTTTCTGCAAACAATAAGTTTGAATTTTTAAAATAAATTCTGGTCGAAAAGTACATTTTAATATAACCTAAAACGGTATTTAATCATTATTAGTGTCATACAAAGAAAATATATGATATATATGTAATCAATTAGTCAAAATCTTTTGGTTATGATGACCTATTCTTGCTCTAAATTTTAACAATCATAATAAATTTTTTTTTTTGGGTAAGAATCATAATAATTTAGAAATGAATGAAAATCTACTACATATAATTAATCAAAATATTGAAAAATGATTTTTCTTAGTCACAATAGAAATAATGACAACTATAACTATTATGAAGATAGCTTGGCAAATGTATCAAAGAAGACTGTGTATAAAAGGACTCATAATCAAGACTTAAGAAGAACAACAGACAAGCACAATAGAAACATAGCAAAGAGACATATCCCTTCTCTCTCTCTCTCTCCTCAAACACACCCTCTTGTCTCTATGGAGTCGCAACTCACAAACGCAGTTGCTGAATCCTTGCCGCAGCCACATGAGTTGGAGAATTTGACCAGCTTCGAAGGTAATGAAGATAACAACACCGAAGCCAAGGGATCAACCGATCCGGCGGACGAGCCTTTGGATATCGAATTGTTGGAGAAGAACTTAAATTACAAGTTCAAAAACAAGAATTTGTTGCTGCAAGCGTTCACAGACGCTACTTACGTTGATGAGGAGTGCGATTCGTACGAACTCCTAGAGCTTTTAGGAGATTCGGTCCTAGATACGGCCATAATCTTTGAGTTTATTAAACGCTACCCTAAACAATCACCTGGTGTTTTGACCAAGCTCCGAGCGGTCAACGTAGACAGCGAGAAATTGGCTCGGGTCGCTGTCAAACACGAACTCTATCGCTACCTCCGTCATAAGAAACCCTTGTTTCTGGAGCAGGTCATTTATCTTCTTTTAAATTCCTAGTAATTAACAGTGTTTAATCTACTAAATTCCCATTTATTATCGTCGATCATGTCTTATTGCAATCTGGTTGATTAAATGATTTAACAAAACAAAAACAAAAAATGAATTTTTCTTTTTGTCAACTTTGTGTTTTTTTCCCGCTAAATTCTCTATTTCAATTTTATTTGATACACCTTGCCTTATATTAACATTTTCGTAAATAAAAACATTTTTATTGGCTGTGTGTTATGTGTGAACTATATTAATGAGATGTACATATATAACTAATTATATATGCAGATAGTGGAATTTGTGGAAGCAAAAAAATAACATCCATTACATTCGCATGGTCTTTTGAAAGTACCTAAATCTCTAGCAAACATAGTCGAGTCTACCATTGGAGCTCTCTTCATGGACTGCGAGTGCATCCAAACCGTCTGGAAGGTAACTTAAAGTATATTTCACAATAAACCATTTATTTCACAATAAAATAAATGGTTTTATACGTTATAAAATATATTTCACAATAAGTTATAAAATATCTATAGCTAGCTACTAGATTTAGGTCATCGATTGATCTATGGTATATATATATATATATATATATATATATTTTGGTGTTGAAAAAACTAAATATATAGGTGATAAAACCATTTATGGAGCCAATAATACTTTTAGAAAATTTCAAGAACCATCCAATGACAGAACTCAATGAGATGTGCCAGAAGAGGAACTTGAAACTGACGGCCAAAGACACCTGGGAAATTAATGGAAAATATTGTTTTCTTATTGAGGACAAGTTGGTCGGATGTGGGCTATGTCCAGAAAAAAAAGAAACTGCTCGTAATCGCGCTGCACAAAATGCTGTCGAGAATTTCTCTAAGTTTTTCGAAGACCTTTAAAAAAATTCTCGACAGGATGTTGTGAGGATTTGCATCAAAAATTTAATTTCTAGATGTGACATTATATTGTCTTCGTATTTGAATCAACTTAAATTAAGTACTCCTTTCATTTTTCTTATGAATGAACCTAGCAATGACGAAATTAAATGGTATAAGCACACCAAACTATACTATTTCATCAAGACTCTAAGAAGAGATTGTTTATTTTTAATGAAGTCTCGAAAGCAACATAACTCATATATATATATAAGGGATTTTTGAGTCATGAGGGCAAGATTAAATTTTTGCTATTCTGAGTTGAGACTGTTGATTTCTCCCAATAACATGTTTTTCTACATTAACATAAATTAATATGTGAATATTAAATATTAATATATTCATTCAAAAGAGTACCAAATGATTAATTTTTTAGAGGCTCATTTACACATATAGCATTCTACAGAGCACGCCCCAAATTTTTGAAGATACTCTTTTACCATTCTTTATTATTACTTCTTCATTATTAACACTCTTTGTTGGTTTCCTAAATACTCTTATATTTCGAGTAAGTTTTGGAGTTTGGGAAATACACAATATTTCCTTCGTTTTTGTGTGTAGGATTTACAACAATTAGTGTGGGCATTTGGTGTTAGTTATAGTTTTAGATTTAATTATGAAATATTTAGGTTGCAGGTGTTTTGGTTTTATGTAACTACTATATATAGGTTTTGTATTGTAAGTTTGTAACTATAGGTTTCGTTTAAGATTAAGGTGCTATATATGGATCATGGAAAGCAGAATGGTACTAATAGGAGCCAGAAGCAAAAGTCAAAATCTTTCTCCTCTTTCTCGTCTACATTCAGAACGTGAAGCTCTCTCTAAGTCATATTTAATTAGCACCATGTTATATGTGATCAATTTTCCTGCATTTGACACCGACTAGTGATGACACCGTTGAGGAGTCTATCAAAGAAACTAAGGAGGATCTACAAAATATACATTTAAGAATATTTACAATATATCTCTTATGTATTATTTACATTTATATTTATCTTAGAATGGGAAACTCAGCCTTATCATATTTTTACCATTATGTATTAATACTCATCCTATGCTAATAAATAAACTAAGCCTTTCTAAATTATTTCACGGTATTAGAGCAGAAAGCTCTTGTGACCTAATTTCGTTTCTTTACTACTGTTGTCGTTGCTTTGCTTCAGCAACCGCTGCCTTCGTTCTAAAATCATTAAACTAGCTACCGCCGCTGTAATAGCCGGTGTTGCTTCCGCTATTTTCTATTAAACCTAACGGCCATTGACGTCGTTTTCCGTGAAAACCACCGCCGCTGCCACTTTAATTACTTCTACTTTTGCCGCCGCTTCACAAGCCGTTGCATATCTATCCTCTACTGTTTCTACAAGCCATCATTGCTCCACAAGCAGTTGTAGCTTCGGCACCAACTAATTATTACTTCAGCCTCCACCATTGCACAAACGGTCGTTACTTTATGTTGTCGTTTCATCAAACGTCGACAACTACCAAAAACAAAACTAAAGCGAATAAAACAATGTGACATACATACCTATCGTAGGACATTCTACCCATCAAGAGCTCTAACAAAACAACACCAAAACTGTATACATCACTCTGCCATGTATAGATTCCAGAGTCGAATTCTGGAGCTCCATATCCGTAAGCGGCTAGCAGTTGTCCTGATAATTTTGAGCAAGTTCCTGATAATTTGTTCCCATTTATTCTGGAACTTGAGCAAGTTCCTTCTAAAATTTCACAATCAAACAATCTTAGAACACTTGCAAATGAAACTCAGGCATACAAATTCTAGCAGATTATAAAGGAGGAGTAAACTATTTTAAGATTACCGAAGTTACATCTCCAACAGGACCAGGGTCATGATGAAGTTCTTGACTGACATTCACAGGTGGAACTGGAGCAAGTTCCTGCCAAAACAGAACAAGGAAAGAAAGAATATCATCATTAGATCTCAGAGTCAGTATCCTTAATGTATGTATGTTCATAAATGCAAAAGCTCCAGGGTGTATACGCATACGCAACGTTGAGCGGTGTAGCTTTGCTTTTAGGAAGGAATCACATCACGTCGGGATGGTGTCATTTTGGTTTTACAACTTGATATCATTCGTTACACTTTTAGTGGAATGGTCATTGAATAAAGGGTAAGCTTGAAGACCTTGAACAAAAATGAATTGTCAGATACTTTCATGGCTGAAATCATGGATCTTTCGGAGTTTGCATCATAAACCATACTAAAGAAGAAGAGAGAGTCTAAGCAAATCAACAGACCATCTTAATCAATCGCGGCATCACACAGAAAGTCTTACATTAGCGGAAAGTATAGAACAACTCCCTCCCACAACATACCATTTATTATTGAGTTTACAAATAATGGGGTTATAGGCGAAGGTGTTAACAATGGTCACTATGCCCTGAGTTTGCTAACTTTCCTCTCAAGTTCTTCCTTTTTGGCTCCAATGATCCTTTCAATCTCTTTACCCCTTTTCACCAGCACAAAGGTTGGCATTGCCGTCACATTAAACTCTTTAGCCACATCCTGGAAACATTAAGTCATTGCAGTAAGTTTAAACAATTCAAATAAACCACCATAAGCAGAAAAGGCTGAACCTAACTTCAACAAAACTCTCATTTTATAACAGAATCCTAGTGATTTGCAGTTTAACCGTTCCAAAATCTATCTTCAACTCATGAAACGGTAAACTATTGGATCAATCAGAGTAATGAGGGATACAAATCTAAATCTTTATCTCATTACAAAAACAACAAAATGTAGAAATAGAAGAAGGTGGTTACGTTAAACTCTGAGATTAGATTGATCTGCAGTTATAGTAACTCATAAAGCTATCCAATGTCTTTCCACAAAATTGCTTTAATATCACAACACTCAATGTACGGCATACTTGAGACAAACAAAAGTTGAAACTTGAAACTTTTGATAGTTTGCAGATTAGCATAACAAACCAAAGATGAAGACTTTTGATAGAGAGAGATACTTACGGGAAGTTCATCGACGTCTAACTTGACGAAATCAACATCAGTAAACTTCTCAGCCATGGCATGAATCGTAGGCTCAATCATTCTGCATGGTCCACACCACGAAGCCGAGAAATCAACCACCAGCTTATTAATTAATTTCACCCCCATCAATTCACAGAGAACCAAAATCTCAATCAAAATCCCAAATTGATTGTATTACACATAAAAACTGAATCGAATCGAGTCAGAGACATACCAGTTTGTTCGATTCTTTGATCTCGTTGTAATGAAGTTGCCACCGAGCTGAAGAGCTAAACTTGATGAGGCGACTTGGCTCAGATTCAGTCCCTGCATCTTCTCCACTTCCAAACACAGATGATAGAAATCCTCCCATTCTCGTCTCTCGTCTCTCGTCTCTCGTCTCTTTCTCTGATTTGCGCTTAAGAACGACGCTCCCTTCTTAGAGGATCGTGTCGTTTTACATTTAAACAGTGTGTCGTTTACTTAATAAACTATCTTGGTCAACTATGATTAAAGGTGGATAATAACAAACCGGACCAAACTAAATTGGAGAACCAAATCAGGCCAAACCGAAATGGTAATACCAAAAATTGATATAAATTTCCGATTATTTATCATGTTTAATACCAAAGCCGAATTCAAATTCAACCTGATTTTAATATTTACCGAACCAATAACAATTAATCCCCTCTATAGTATTATGGAAGTACACAACTTCTTTTTAGTATACTATATAATAGTTATAGATTATAAAGTTAGGGGAGGTATTGGTTTAGGATTTAGAAAGAATTTTAATGACTTTAAAAGTTAGGTAAAATATGTTGTTATTCAATCAAGACTTTTAAAAACTCTTTAAAAATTTGTTGTTATTGGTTGTGGATTTGTAAAAAGTTATCTAAAATCTTAATAAATCTAGTGTTATTGGATTAAGAGTTTTATAAAGTCATTAAAAGTTTTATGTTATTCAAGTAAAACAAAAGAATCTTGGATTGTTAATGAATTCAAATTTTATGTTATTGGTTTAGGATTTTATATCATTTCCTTCGTAACAAAAGTCATGAAAACTCTTTCATCAAATAGAAAGATTTTACAAGATTAGAAAAAACAAATCATCAAGATTTTAAAAAACTTCCTAAACAATCTCTTAGAATCCTTCATTTTTAACTTTCAATTTTCTATGATTCTAACAATCAGCAAGAACATAAAGTCATTAAAATTCTTTCTAAATCCTAAACAAATACCTCCCCCTTATATTATTATTTGATTCATTAGTTGGTTATAAAATATGTTATATGGATTATAACCATTAGTTATACCTAGATTTATAATATTCTTAAAAATGGTATTCCAAAAGATAAAAGAAAATCTCCGAAAAGTATATTTACATAAAGCAAAAAAATCTCATAAATTAATCACTTTTAATTGTGATTTCCGATTATGCAAACAAAATAAAATCTTATCTAACACCTATCCAAACTTTTAATATAAATCATTGACATCTCCGTTCACCGGAATACACCGTATTCATACCAAAAATAAAAAAAAAAACATTATTTGTATAGTCTAAATTTACAGTAAAAAGAAAGTATATCAATAAAATTAATACATTAATATTTAAATATACTATTTATATAGTCTGGATTTACGGGTTCACTTGATTATTGTAATCGAGATTTACCGGTTCTCTTGATTATTTTAGATGTATTATTAATAATAACAATGAATCTTGAACACAAACCATAATATCTACAGAAATTTTACCTTAATCATTCACACTATTATTAACCAATTAATTCGAAAAAATAATACCTCTTTAAAGAATAATATATATAAACAAATTTAACAATATAAACAAACTTTTTACAAAATCTTCCGAATGAACAAGTGTAAGCGATATATGAGTTTAAATGTAATGGATTATATGATAAATTGAGTTATGATCTTTATAACGGACGACGGCTTAAATGTGAAATGTTAAGATTATATGATAAGATTGTTTAAAAATTATTTAATAATATGAAAAACCATTTTAATATACAAAAAAATATAGGAGTCTGGAGACATCCATCAACTATAAATATTGGGGCTGATGCACGCAGAAGGACATCAAGTAATCTGGAGCACGAGTCTGGAGACGATCTGATTCTAGCCATAAGTATTAATAGTCATATCAAGAGTAGACAATTTTGTAATTAGCTGACCGGCTTATAACGGAATATATTGTAAACTTGCCCATCTTTGGCTATCTTAATAAAAATCTTTTGTTTCCCTTTCTTTAATTATTATTCTCGATCAAGTAGTATCACTCGTTCAACAATTGGCGCCCACCATGGAGAAAAAACAAGAGTAGCTTTTAAAAAGAAATCCAACTTCGAAGAATACCTGAAAGAGAAATCACTGGAAGTGACGGTTACGTAGCGGATACACCAGATCGTGTTCAGCAAGTCCAAGTGGAGCCCTCGCAAATACCGACGACCAGGGCCCCGGCAACACCGAATGGATCGATCGGCGAAGGAACAAGCGTCCTGGGCATAGGAGTGATGATGAGGAGCATCCTCGAAAAGATGGAAGCTCAGGACAGAAAGACTCGAGGAGCTTTTTACCACCCTCTCATCAAAATTAGTTTTTCATATATATTTATTTCTCTGTTTTTATGGAAAGCAAAACCATATATGAATAATTTTAAAACAAATGGAAACTCAAAACTTAAAAGTGATAATCACTACTTTCATAGTCCTTTCAAGTAAATTAAACATATATATCACCTCAAAATCAAATCATAATGAAAGACATAACCTTGGAGGAAAGTAAGATGAAAATATTTGATGAAGTTCATATTTTTGTTGGTTTGACAAAAAAAAATGAGTTTGAATTAATTTTAAAGAAAAGATAAAGAAGAATCTAAAGATCATGATCGTGAACATTTTGTCGTACAACATTCACATGTTTTAGAAATTTTAGGAGAAAACACACATAAATAAGTTTGTTGAGAAATAAAAGGATAAGTTTGTACAAACTTTTCATTTTCATGAATCTTAGATCAAATTATTTAGGTTTCAGTTTTTATGATCCGAATATTGATTTTAATGTAAGCAAATTAAATCAAGTTGAAATTTTAATGGAGTTTATTAAAATTTATATTTGTAGTTATATGGACACAACATAGTAAACACAATTTAATTCTATGAAGTACTTTCTGTTATACAATACACAGTAAAAATATTTTGTTTTCATTTTTAGTTACGTTTACAATACTAACTAACCAAAATCCAGATGGAAAAAAAAAATCATTAAAACAAATTGAAATTAAAAAACTTCTGTTTTGCAACCTTTTCCTTTCTGATCAAACTAAAATCGTTTTCGTATTCTGCCTCAATTTTGAGGCTGGACGAGAGAACTGAGTGTAGTAGGTTTGGAACATTTTCCATTTGGTTAAGCTGATTAGCCGCAGGTCTCATAATTTGCTGATATATATATTCTCTTATCATATTCAGAACTCCAACAATAACATTGGCTTGAGGAATTAGCTATATGGAGACAAAAAACTGTAAATATCTCTCTTAGTTACGATAATATATATGAGTTTTACATAGTATCTCTTAGTACTTATCCTCCTAGATCTTCTTAGATTCTATTTAATCATGTAACTAACAATGACAATTCCGTTTTGTATAATTGGTTTCGTCCAGTTTGGTTTGATTTATTGGACCTCAGTTGATTAGTAAAGTATATGTTCCAGGTAAAAATACACATAGTCACTCACATACATACTAAAAAGAATACAATACAGAGTAAGATCTATGAGCTTCTAAGTAAAACAAGTTCAAAGAATCAGAGTAACACACACCATTTTACAGTAGAGGTCTATTACTAACACAGATGATTCAAGATTCACAAAAAGAAACTCCCCGCGAATTGAATAATCGCTGATTGGAAGCAAGCACATTGATCCTTTTGCTTGAGACAATTCACATGAAATAAGCCTCTTCTTGGCTGTAGAATCAGCTTATAAGCATCCCCTGAGGCCTTTGACTCTTTTTTTATGTGTCTGGTTTAGTTCCCTATGTTGTTGTTGTTTCTGGAAAACTGAACATCTCTTGTTTCCACGAATTCACAGAGATGATCCGATAACAAATGCTTCTTTACAAATCCCTAGTCAGCACTAGGTTCGCCTGAACCATGGCGCTCTCTTCTGATCATATCTAGTAGATCTTGAACAACTTCAGACATCAATGGTCTGAATTCTGGTTCAGACTAGAAAAGAAGAGAAGAAAAAAACTTTTTTGGTCAAGCAAACACAATCACAAGCATCTCATTACATTTTCTAATTGTCAGTATGTGCTTTACCTGAACACACCGGGAAATTATATCAGCAAAGTGTGACAATGACTTTGCAGGGTATTGTCCATTAAGAGATGGATCAACCATTTTGCCCAATGCATCAATATCGTGAAGCTGAGGGATTGCCCACCTCACTAAGAACTGCTCTCCTCTACTTCGGTCCCTATAATTGACTCATTGATATTAATACACACTTAGCCCGAACCAAAAAAAAACACTAAGCAAGTAAAACAATGTGACATACATACCTATCGTAGGACATTCTACCCGTCAAGAGCTCTAACATAACAACACNAAGCAAGCACATTGATCCTTTTGCTTGAGACAATTCACATGAAATAAGCCTCTTCTTGGCTGTAGAATCAGCTTATAAGCATCCCCTGAGGCCTTTGACTCTTTTTTTATGTGTCTGGTTTAGTTCCCTATGTTGTTGTTGTTTCTGGAAAACTGAACATCTCTTGTTTCCACGAATTCACAGAGATGATCCGATAACAAATGCTTCTTTACAAATCCCTAGTCAGCACTAGGTTCGCCTGAACCATGGCGCTCTCTTCTGATCATATCTAGTAGATCTTGAACAACTTCAGACATCAATGGTCTGAATTCTGGTTCAGACTAGAAAAGAAGAGAAGAAAAAAACTTTTTTGGTCAAGCAAACACAATCACAAGCATCTCATTACATTTTCTAATTGTCAGTATGTGCTTTACCTGAACACACCGGGAAATTATATCAGCAAAGTGTGACAATGACTTTGCAGGGTATTGTCCATTAAGAGATGGATCAACCATTTTGCCCAATGCATCAATATCGTGAAGCTGAGGGATTGCCCACCTCACTAAGAACTGCTCTCCTCTACTTCGGTCCCTATAATTGACTCATTGATATTAATACACACTTAGCCCGAACCAAAAAAAAACACTAAGCAAGTAAAACAATGTGACATACATACCTATCGTAGGACATTCTACCCGTCAAGAGCTCTAACATAACAACACCAAAACTGTATACATCACTCTGCCATGTATAGATTCCAGAGTCGAACTCTGGAGCTCCATATCCGTAAGCAGCTAGCAGTTGTCCTGATAACTGATTATGATTATAAAATATAGTTTAGTTTTTTCTCTATTAGCAACTGTCTGTAAATCTGTGAGTAAAGCAAAGCTTACTGGGTTTTAGAACTTTACCTGACTCACAGAGCCTGATGATATTAGTGGGGCCAAACCACAATCTGAGACCAGAACACTCAGGTCATCGTCTAGTAGAACATTGGCTGACTTGAAGTTTCTGTGTATGATACGTGGTTCACACACCTCATGCAAGTACCTTAAAAACATTTAAAAAAAATGTCAGAAATCGGTAAAAATACAATTCCATTTTGAAATACACCAAGAAACTTACTCAAGGGCCCTAGCAGCTCCAAGTGCCATACTGACACGGGTATTCCAAGAAAGTTTCTTCTTGAACTCATCGTCTGAATGCAACCCGTCTTGTAACGTACCGTTACTGCAATATTCGTAGACCAATAGTCTTTGGTCGTGCTCAGCACAGTAACCCACAAGTTCAACAATATTGGCGTGGCGAATCCTATCTATATTGTTCACTAGTTCGATAAATTCGTGATCCTGTTGTTGTTCAGAAGCCCTCTTGTCCAACTTCTTGACAGCAAACAACTGTAAAAGACAAAAGATTCAGAACCAAAGCAGAGTTTCTAAGCCTGAAGTGTTTGAATTGTGTGCATTATACCTTTCCATTAGGAAGTCGAGCCCTGTAAACACTCCCAAGCATGCCCGAGCCAAGGAGATTTTCCTGTGAGAAGCTTTCTGTGTATTGTTGAAGAGATGCAATGGAGTAGTGCTTCACAGAAGTTAAGGGTAACCGTTTAGGGGAAGGTTTCTTAACGGGTCTTTCAGGTGATATAATTGGCATAACGGTGACCTTCTCAGCCAAAGGAGGAGGTGGTGGTGGTGGTGGAGGTGGCGGAGGAGGAGGCATCAACATTGAAAAGTCAATATCTTGACTTTCTTGTCTTGATATAGGCACAGGTCTCCGCAACCTCTCAAGGTCATGTAAAACCTTTGGTTCCTCTCCAGCTTTCTTGAAGGGATCCCTTTGAACTGTTCATAAATAAGCACAATACCAGCATTACTTAACAAAGGACAGTAGGAACCAATAGACAAACTTGCAAAGTTCAATCTTACCTTTTTCAGATCGAACAGGTGGCGGCAGGACCGGAGGTCCATTTTCTAGAGCATTCTCTCTGCTTCCTCTATCAGCACCAACTTGATGCGGTTTGAAGACTCTGTTAGCATGTTCTCTTCGTCTTGCACATTTTGGCAACAACAAGAGTATTGCCAAAACCAGAATTATGAAGACGAGGACGCCAGCGAATGCAATAAGAATTATCCTTTTAGTATGTGAAGAGTTCTTTCCCTTGGAATTCTCAGAGCTTGATCCTTCTGAATCAGAAGGTCCATCAGCAACTTTCCCTCGGTTCCTCTCATTTGGAGGAGGTGGAACTCCAGAAAATGGTCGTGTTGGAGCTGGTTTTGTTGGAGATAGAGACGGAGACAATGCTGGTGCAGTCGTGGTGGAATTAGCCGTGGTGGAATTAACCGTGGAGGAATTGAATGGGTTCCCTTCATGTCTGCATCACCAAATTTAAGCATACACAAGAGCAACTTTGTAAAAAAAACATGCAATGGCCCCAAAGGATTAGTAAAGAGAAAATAATAGAGCACTTNAGAGTAGTGCTTCACAGAAGTTAAGGGTAACCGTTTAGGGGAAGGCTTCTTAACGGGTCTTTCAGGTGATATAATTGGCATAACGGTGACCTTCTCAGCCAAAGGAGGAGGTGGTGGTGGTGGAGGAGGTGGCGGAGGAGGAGGCATCAACATTGAAAAGTCAATATCTTGACTTTCTTGTCTTGATATAGGCGCAGGTCTCCGCAACCTCTCAAGGTCATGTAAAACCTTTGGTTCTTCTCCAGCTTTCTTGAAGGGATCCCTTTGAACTGTTCATAAGCACAATACCAGCATTACTTAACAAAGGAAAGTAGGAACCAATAGACAAATTTACAAAGTTCAACACTACCTTTTTCAGATCGAACAGGTGGTGGCAGGACCGGAGGCCCGTTTTCTAGAGCATTCTCTCTGCCTCCTCTATCAGCACCAACTTGATGCGGTTTGAAGACTCTGTTAGCATGTTCTCTTCGTCTTGCACATTTTGGCAACAGTAAGAGTATTGCCAAAACCAGAATTATGAAGACGAGGACGCCAGCGAATGCAATAAGAATTATCTTTTTAGTATGTGAAGAGTTCTTTCCCTTGGAATTCTCAGAGCTTGATCCTTCTGAATCAGAAGGTCCATCAGCAACTTTCCCTCTATTCCTCTCATTTGGAGGAGGTGGAACTCCAGAAAATGGTCGTGTTGGAGCTGGTTTTGTTGGAGATAGAGACGGAGACAATGCTGGTGCAGTCGTGGTGGAATTAGCCGTGGTGGAATTAACCGTGGAGGAATTGAATGGGTTCCCTTCATGTCTGCATCACCAAATTTAAGCATACACAAGAGCAACTTTGTAAAAAAAACATGCAATGGCCCCAAAGGATTAGTAAAGAGAAAATAATAGAGCACTTACAGGAACTTGGGAATGCTTAGCAATTTGTCTGGTATGGGTCCAGAGAAGAGGTTATTTTCTATGTTTCTGTTTCAAGAAGACAACAAAAAGTAAGACTTTTGAAAATTCAGCACTGTTTAAGTAAGTACTTGTACATTGTGAAAGAAAGAAACATACAAGTCTTGAAGAGGAAGGCCTTGAAGAACGTCAAGAGCTCCTGAGAACTGATTGTTCTGAACACGTCTGCAAAACTCAGACTATCAGCTTGGTGAACAAAAAAAAAAAAGAATCAACATTTGTTTTTGTAATGCAAAACTTACAATGTTGTAAGAGTTGATAAATTCTCCATTGAAGGAGGCAATGTGCCGCTTAGATTGTTGGATGATATATCACTGCACAAAGATATCATATCACAAAAAAATCTATAGAAACAGTAACTATTCACCAAAGTACAAACAAGACGAAAGCATACAGATTAATCAGTCCGACAAGGTTTTGAAACACGTCCGGTAGCTCTCCTGAGAGAAGGTTATCGTTCAAAGACCTGAAGACAAATGGTGATTGTCATCAGCACAAAGCGATTGAGAAAAAAGAATTTAGGAGTAATCTGAACTTACATGTCATTAAGAAAACTCAATGTTCCTAGAGATTCCGGAATGCTTCCGGTGAACTGATTAGCTGAAAGAAAACTGCCAAAAGGTAAAGACCATTATCATACAAACTATTCAAAGCAACAAAACCTATTAATAGAGTGAATATACAATGTTAAGGGAGTATACATACAAATGCTGCAATGTAACCGGCAAATTAGTAGGTATGTTTCCTCCAATGAGATTGTTGCTAAAATCTCTGGAGATAAGCAAAGTACATAGACAAAAAAAGGGTTACAAGAAATATCAAAAATTGTGTAGTCAAAATATTCACATTTTGTGTCTAAAATGCTTACATTCCCCTGATAGAAGTGAACTTAGCTAAGTTGTCACCAAGCTCTCCTTGCAAATTTGCAGCATTCACAGTTCTGTAACCAATCCAACCATTCAAAATAGAATTAAAAGAAAGACTCAATGATAGAATAAGAGTTGTGTTTATCTGTGAAAGATCCTCCCTTACATGCTAATTATGTCTGAAACATTGCAGATAACGCCTTGCCAAGCTTCACCACAAGGGTCTCCACCAGAAGCAATCCAACCAGGAAGAACAGGTGCGCCAAGCGCAGCGAATAATCCGTTAATTGCAGCAACTGATTCAATCACAACAATGCCTGATTAATTCTGATAAAAACTGAAAAAAATCCTCAACCAATATGCACAGATCTAGAAGCAGGTAAGTAAGAAAAAAAAAGTGGATTTACCATCATCAGGGTTAGTAGCAGCAAAGGAGATGGAAGGAATCCAGATCAGTAAAGTCAATAGCAGAGGAAGAAGAAGGCAGCAGATAGATCTCTTAGAAGCAGCCATTGTTCTCTCAAGTTCAAGAAGAGTGGAGTAAAAAAGTGTCAAAACCAAAACACATTAATCGAACAAGACGATGTCTACGAATCTGTAAACAATCCAGCCAAACAAACAAAAAATAAAGTATCATGAAAGCGACAAGATCCATAAGTAAAACAAGTAACAATCTTTGAGAAGATGAAAGGGTTAAAAAAAAAAGAGAAACTTACTGGAAAAGTAGAGGAATCGTCATCAACGATCTTAATGGTTGGTGAATTAAACGAAACAAAAGGGTAAGACTTGGCCTTTTTTGAACTCCCTAAAAAAACCCAATCCTGAAAAAAAAAGATGCAAACTTTACTTTTGTTTGTTTGTTATGTGGGTGAGAATGAGATTTAAGACGCAACGTAAGAGCTAAGGTTCAATGAACACTTTCAATACTTTGACACTTGAGAGAGAGAGAATATCCTACTTCTCTCTATTAAGCTCGACACTCGAGGAGAAACAAAAAAAAAAAAAAGAAAAACCCAGAAACTGAAAAAAGGAAACTTTATATTCTAATTTCAGACGAGACCAGAACTAAGAAGAAGAAGAAAGGGAACTGGAGAAAGTTGAGAAATTGAAATTTGGGTTTAACTGAAACAACTAGGAAAGTGTGTGTTCATGAAAATTGTTTTTAAATTTTAATTTAGAAACCAAAGTTTTGACTGATACTATTGCTTCAGATCATTACGAAAAGTCCATTTTAATTAATTTTTTTTTTAATGATTAAACTTAGTTAGTACTTAGTAGTAGTATTAATTAATCAATGATTTTTATTAACTTCATGATGTGTACAACTGTATTCCTCTATTATGTTTTCTATAGAGGACAAGTTGCGTCAAGATTCTTCTAATCCGATTCCGACCAAGAGAGAGACTTTGGGTTTCAAAAGTTGTCAATTTTTTTATTTAAGGAAAAAATAACGAGATTATATAATTGGATGTTAGTTAATGTTATACTGGTCGATGTGTCTCGGTTTGGTTAGTAATCTGTATAACCGGGTCTAATCACCGGTTAAGATAAACATGTTGAAACGGTGAAAAGACCGTTGAAAAAAGTACTAGTATAAAAGGGCAACGGTAAAAGACAAAAGTAGCCGCAAGAGGGGAAAAAAGTTAAATAAAAAGTTGGAATTGGATTCCCATTGCTGGCGACTGTCACGTGTTTCTTTACTGTCACTCACTTCCACGTCAGCCTCTCATCCACTCTTAAAATACTAGTTATTTTGGTTCTCGTTAAGTAATCTGACTATTTCAAAATTAGAAGGTTAATTTTTTTTATATATAATAAAAATCACTTATCAGAGTAAAACAGTCTCATCCATCGGATTTAATGTTTTTTTTTTTCAAACTTTTTTAGTCTTAACCATTTGAAAGTGACAATCTTACCTCAAAGTTATTAGCTTGACTATATATGATTATCTTCTTAATTTATGTAAACTATAGGATATTATGAATCCATTTAAAAATTTTGTTGTTTCATTTTTATCAAATAAAGAGAGGCTAGTTCTTGTTGTGTCATTCCATTCAACATATTCGTCTCAAAAAAGTATTGTGCATATTTGGGTTGAATCTGTTTTTTTTTTCTGGTATTTTAGGGTTTATTGGAGTTATGGTTGAATAAGTGATAACATTTGAATCTTTGGTCCCCCGTATGGCATTGTATTTGTAAATAATCTTGATTTTTATTAAAGATTGGAGGCTAATACTTCTATCATTTAATGCAAACATATTCGTCTCAACAGTTTAATATTGTACAGTATTCTATTTTAACATAGAATATATTTTATGTTTTTCTTTTTTTATGTAGTTTGGTTTGAATTTGTTTGTTGATAATAATTTAATCTTCGGTTTCGCATATGGCATTGTAGTAATCTTGAAATACAAGTCATTATGTGTGTTTAATTGTTGTTTTTTTCCTTTTTGAATCTTTTTAAATTACAATCATTAATTTCGTTTATATTGATATCCCCACATGGAGGAGATGAGTTGGATCATGATGGACCAACCAACAAATCCTCTGATATTTTTATTTTTGCTTGGTTGATTATGGACCTTTGGAATGTGATATGTGGATCTCTTCTTTAAAGTAAAACAATTTCCAGTCTTGGAGGTTTGCTGGAAAAAAAATATATACAAATCTGGAAATATAGAAATATGTAATTCCAGATACAACGATAAATGATAAATGTGTTTGTATTTTTATTTATTTCATTTCTTTAAATGGGCCGATCTTGGTAACTAACAACAAACCTAATGATAATTAAAGAACTCACTTACACCATGGATGATTGGTTCATCATTAAAAATAATTTAACCAAATTAAAGAAAAACGAGATATGAATGATAGATGGATGTCTCTGACTCCTCTGGTACAAACTATGATTGCTCCTACTTGCTTTCAGTATAATAAATAGAAAGAGATACAATTAACTATGTCAAAACTACATATGTAATTTATACAAGGAAAAAGCTAAATATGTATTGTAATGCATGCGTCGTTCCAGAACCATAAATATATTTGTTTAGTTGGGAACGAATGTAAAAGCAAGAAAAATGTGTGCCCCATAGTCTTGGGCGTTCGGGTATTCGGTTCGGTTCTGGATATATCCATTCGGTTTTGGGTATTTTGAACATAGGAGTTTAGGATCCATTCGGTTAATTTACTATTTCGGTTCGGATTTGGTTCGGTATCGGTTATTTTCGGTTCGGTTCAAAATATCCACAATAATATAACTTTTTCTAAAGTTGTTAAATTTGAATAAAAATGTGATAAAATTTTCTGGATATTTTGGTTATTTGAAATATTTTAATATTTTGGTCTAAATTTATATGATATCGGTTCAGTTCTCGTTTTAGTTTTTTAGTTTAAACGTTATTCCCTTATTAATCTACAAATGCATTGACATGTTAAAATATCTTGGTGGTGTAGTGGTTGCAACATTCCTTAATTGTTGAGAGATCTCTAGTTCAAGTCTCGGAAGCAACAGTTTTAACTTTTAACATGAATTTAATTTTATTGTGGTATAATTTTATTGTGGTATATTCGGATAACCGAATGGATATCGGTTAGTAACCGATATCCATGGATACTTTTTTTTTTTTTTTTGAATTAAATGTTAAATTTATTGAAACTCAAAAGACTGTGTTAAATTTGCTATGGACATGCTTTAGAAGTTTGCGTGGAGGTAAAGTAAAACAGGAATAACATAGAGGGGAAGTAGATGATTGTAGAGGCTGCTCATTATGGTCTCGTAGCAAACCAGAGGGTCAACCCATCATCAAAAGAATAGTCCCCCTGATTACGGATTGCAATGAGTCTGTTTCTGACATTCTTATCAATAAGCTTAATAAGCTGAGCCGGTGGTGTAGGATTCGCACCATGCCGTCGCTGGTTGCGCTCCCGCCAGATGTGGTAAATGGCAGATTGAAAGCAGTACCGTATGGTAAAAAGATGAGCTCGAGTATAGCCAGAGGTGTTAAGTAGAGACTGAATGTGAGTCCAATCTGTAGTGAAGTTCGAGCCAAGTAACTTGGCCATTAGCGAAGACCAGATCTCTGCTGTGCGGTTATCCATAGATACTTCAAACATTATCCATTCGGTTATTTCCCTTTAACCGAATCCGAACCCGAACCGAAATTTTGATTCGGTTTCGGTTCGGTTAAACTGCCCATGACTAGTGCCCCACTTGGTTTACTTAAGCAGTAGTAGTAACACTTATGTATCACTACCTCTCCTCCATTCAACATCTAATAAATGTTTTTCTTTTACCTTGTTGTATTCTATTGATTCAATTTAGCCCCCACTTGTGTCTCTCTCAATCTTACCTTTTAATGCGTGTTTGTTTTTGTGACATCTAATAGATGTTTTTATTTATTTTGTCTATATCAAAATTAGACCACTTTCTTTTGCCATACTCCATATACTGTATACTGCTACTGCAGAACTACTATTTGTTACACAACTTTATGCCACACTATTTTTTGGTTCACCATTAGCAGTAGAACAATGCAAAGAAAAAAAAAATCTAGAGGTGAACATGGTTTGGTCTGCGAAATCAATGCAAATTTTATGATTGGATAAATGAAGTTGTGAATGACATTAAAAAAAAAAAAAAATTGTGAATGACATGCATGCACTGTTGTAATGATCTTGAAACCTAACAACACATTCTGGTTCATATTTTGCAATTTTTTTCAGTATTACTTTAATTCCTGACACTATCTATATTAACGTTTATCATCTCTCAAAAATTCTCTTATTATAACTTAAAAAAATGATCAAAATATCTACGTGATTTCATAAGGAAAAAAAGGAGAAAAAAATTCTAAATGCTTCTAAAAGATAATGATGAAGAATCAATGGCCACGGCCGAAGTATGCCGGCGATGGATTGCCAAACCTCCTATGAGCCTAATAAGAGATGTTAATGACGAAATTTCTACGTGATTTCACAACTTAGAGTTTAATCTCCTAACTTAAGAACCTATTTATTTACATAAATAAAAGATTAATTCTTGTTATTTTTCACAAATTTTGCCTCCTTTTCTCCCATATGCAATTCTACAGCTAATATAGAAATGATTTAATTTTTGAAATTACTAAATTTAGTTACTTTATTCTTCATTTGTAAATGGTCAAATCTGCGTACATTAACACAGCCGCCACAGATTCAGAAAGATAAAAACACCAAAACTAAATTTAGAAATCAGGTTTTCTAGTTATAAGCCGAACTGCGAAATCTCTTGATAGTAGAATCATCAAGTATGTTAAGCATAACCGAATTGGTCGTACACCTAGGAGTCTTAAACTGGTTCAAGCCACCGCATTTCCCAACGCACCGTTCCGCCACTTTCCCAAACGTGCCTCGTTCCACAACTCGTAGCTCGAGCGGTCCGATCGAGTTCATGCGCCTCGACACAACGTAACCATAGTCCACAAAAGCAGTATCCATCTCTCTGCAGCATTCTTCAAGAGCCTTATCTTCTGCTTCTCCTCTGATTTCCCAGTAGATGACGTAGTGACCGGGACGAGCAATAACGTCTGCCTGGCTTGTAAAGTCAACAACTTCTGCTCGTGTGGTTCGACTCAGAAGCTGAGACGCCTTATCAACCACTCTCTGAAGATCCTTCTCTGTGTTCTTATCAATGTTGATGGTTAAGATGAGTTTTCTTCTGTATATGAAACTTAGCTTCGGTGTGCCTTTGTGAAAACCGGTTACTTCAACAACGTCTCCTAATCTGTACCTATAGAGACCTGAACAGAGGAAAAAGCAGAGGACGCGATGAAACAGAGGAAGCAAAGCTCGTTGATTATACCAATAGACTATGGAAACTGCAGTGGAGGTTTACATTTACCTGTGAAGGTGGTAAGAACAAGTTCGTACTCCTGTCCGAGTTTGACTTGTGAAAGTGGAACAGGTTTCTCTTCGACAAAGTCACCGTCACTGCCTATGTCTGATTCATTCTGGCGCCTGTAAAGTGGTATAAACTCGAAGTAACTAAAAGTTGGAATCACGGCAAAGGTCACATCTTCTGGGGGAAGATGAGGATCAACGTTCACACCGATCCAGCTCTCGGTTGACCCATAATCTGCGCTCACCAGAGGCAAACTGCCAGCGTAATGCCTCAGTTTTTTCAGGTACGGCAGCATGGAACCCGTC
>NC_025692.1:21044683-21098374 GCF_000633955.1 Camelina sativa | reverse complement strand
TCTCCTCGATATGGGAAGCTAGAGACGGGTTTGGTCTGATCAGAGCCAATACAGTTTTCCTCATCTTGGGCAGAGTGATTCTTGAGTTGAGATTGCCTTCCTTGATGTCAGCACAAATCTCTCTCCAGATGTCTTCGAAAAAGGAGAAAGCTTGGACAATGGTGTATGAAAAAGCAGAGGCGACAAACTCTACTTGGCTGGAGTAATGGAGACCAAGTAGGAGATGACAATACGTGCACTGCCCAAAATCACCTCCCGAGATGACCTCTTGTGGGCTACAAGTGAAGGACTTTGTTGTCTCCTGCTTAGTTTTAAACTCTTCACTCGCGTAGTAATGTGCTGTGGCCGTTCCTACTGTCAACCCTCCTTGCGTCATAAATTCCTTCCCCGCGTATATGAACTCAAGAATCCTCCCTCCTTCCCTTATTGGACAAAACCTTTACGAAAAAAAAGCATAGTAGAAAGTTATGAGCAAATGAAGAAGTTTTTAATGGAAAAGAAAAGACAAGAAATGAAAACAAACCTTGATCTGTAAGCCGCTGATAATCGGAAAATCTGAAGAGTAGTTTGCGCGCTATGGCGAGTAAACGGAACATACTTTTGTCTTCCTTCTGTTGTTCCAGAGCTGCGTCAAAAAAAAGAAGAGGAGAAAGGGATCAAGACAGGACATAAATCACATACACACACAGAGAGACATAAAAAAGATGCATATAGAAATATACCTGAGGGACAAAACAGTGATGGGTTCTTGTGTAAGCAATGGAGAAGTCTCTCCATCTGCTATTCTTTGAATATAAGGATCTAAATCAGCATGTGAGACAATAGGGACCAAGGAAGTAAAATGAGTTTCCAAGGTATAATCGTCCATCTTTTCTATATCAACAGTTCCAAGCCATTTCGTCAGATACTCCACTCCAGAGTTGAGCTCAAGAATCCGGCGCAGAGTCTCGCTTTGAACCTTGCAGGCATTCTCCGATACATGCTCGAACCAACCAATAACATCATCATGACCAGCTTCTACAGTTTCCATCAAAGACAAAACTTCTGTATCTCAGCGATGCAGAATGAGTAGAACTCCTAACCCAACATATTGGGGAGTAGTGGTCATTGACCACACTATTTGTCTTCAACGAAAAAAAGTGATGATATTTTCTTTTCTGTGTATTGTTGTTCTCACTTTTTTGGGGTCTCCTTATTTGTCTTTTCAATAGGAAAAAACCATCACAGATACCTACATAAATGTCACGGGAATTACCGTCCACAAGTTCTATCCTTCACTTATTACAGATATTAATGCGTTCTCACATAAGAGTATCCCAGTCGCAACATGTGCTCCAGAGACAAACCTTAACCACAATGTATTTTGCAATATCATCCACTGTGGTCCCATGATAAGCCTCTCTGCCTCCTAAAAATCAAAACCTCTACATCATGTTAGATCTCTTTCAACTGCTTTCCCTTTCCCTGTAATAATTCAGTGCATATAGCAATATATATGGCAAATATTAAATGAACAGAGCTCATAATCACCTATTTGAACAATCTAGCAATAGAAATTTTAGTTCTTCCTAAAATGTGGCCAACCTTTGATGTTTGTTTCTCAGCATATATCTGGATAAGCATGTAGGACCAAGCTACTACTCATCACATGTTGCACAAGATATTTTTTTTTTTTTGGGCAGGCTGGCTCTTCCCTCAACCTCAACCTTCACAGGCNGAAGACAAAACTTCTGTATCTCAGCGATGCAGAATGAGTAGAACTCCTAACCCAACATATAGGGGGGTAGTGGTCATTGACCACACTATTTGTCTTCAACGAAAAAAAGTGATGATATTTTCTTTTCTGTGTATTGTTGTTCTCACTTTTTTGGGGTCTCCTTATTTGTCTTTTCAATAGGAAAAAACCATCACAGATACCTCCATAAATGTCACGGGAATTACCGTCCACAAGTTCTATCCTTCACTTATTACAGATATTAATGCGTTCTCACATAAGAGTATCCCAGTCACAACATGTGCTCCAGAGACAAACCTTAACCATAATGTATTTTGCAATATCATCCACTGTGGTCCCATGATAAGCCTCTCTGCCTCCTAAAAATCAAAACCTCTACATCATGTTAGATCTCTTTCAACTGCTTTCCCTTTCCCTGTAATAATTCAGCGCATATAGCAATATATATGGCAAATATTAAATGAACAGAGCTCATAATCACCTATTTGAGCAATCTAGCAATAGAAATTTTAGTTCTTCCTAAAATGTGGCCAACCTTTGATGTTTGTTTCTCAGCATATATCTGGATAAGCATGTAGGACCAAGCTACTACTCATCACATGTTGCACAAGATATTTTTTTTTTTTTGGGCAGGCTGGCTCTTCCCTCAACCTCAACCTTCACAGGCCTACCACTACTTTCAACGGGTCTAACTTTTAAAGTCCCTTCACTTTCTTTCTTTCTTTCTTTCTCCCCAAATCCGTCTATACACAAAATGACAATCATGGTTCGCTAGTCAAATGAATCTCTGTAGCCTTTTCTCCCTCAATATCTTCTTGATGGGTACTTAAATCCTTAAACATCTTATCAAGAACCGTAAAACAAAGGACTGGCTGCACGTTAATCTCAATATAAGCCAAAGAAAACAGAATTGTCACCAGCTCATCTTATCTCCAAGACACCATTCAAAAAACGTGGGTAGTACTGACATGACCAGCCTCTGAGAAACATTCAAATTGTTTCAAGAAGCGCTTTCCTAACCAGACGAGAACTGGTTATCCGTGGTTGGTGAACGCGGAATTTTTGGGTACACAGTACATCTTTGGATGCAACACACAGAAAAATCTAAGTTGTCCCCTTATGGATGCATCTATGAACGTGGTGTATAAGGCCTACATTTGGCTTGATCTCCTTAACGAATCATATTGCCCCAAAAACCACATAAACTTCATGTAATTTTCCCTTCTTGTAAAGTCATCAATCACAAACCCATATGCATGAGGCAGTAGTACCTGAAAGCCACTTCTCTCATTCATTTCTTGATACAAAGCTACTACACAAGATTCAAACCTGAATCATATAAGCAAATGATACCTATCTCCAAACCTCCAGTTTCCATAGCTCTAAGTTTCTCCACAGGTGAGGCCTACCCTACCTTACAGTTCCCCTTGACCATGCTGATAAGATCTTCAGGTTGTAAGGCTGCAACTGTCCATAATCTCAGTTACATGCGTTGTCGAATCAATGAGAAATCAAAGCTAACCTGGGAATTGGGTTGGATCCCATTTTCTCTCATCATACACCTAAACTCTCATCCTCTACGATCCCAAGCTTTCCAAAACTCTAAAATCAACGGAATTGGCCAAAAGAACCAGGAAAGCCCCAATCTTTTCTAATTTCACGAAAACCTAATCCTATCAACATCGTTAACCAAAAGCCAGTACACAATCATCAAGGAGATGTAGTAGCACTCAAGCTCGTATACATATATTCTTTTGATCGGAATCTTTCAACAGAGACTGCCGCAGCGGTGGAGACAACGATGGTATAGTCCTTGAACAAGCCCTGGTCTTAACCGGAAATGGTAGGGCTCATAGCAACTGGTCCTATGGGCTAGTGGTCAGGACATTGGACTCTGAATCCAGTAACCCGAGTTCAAATCTCGGTAGGACCTTTTTTTCGGCTTCAAATGTGCAATCCGGTTTTTATCTAATTCGATTTTTTTTCTTCGGTTATCGATCAACATTAAACCGAAACTCGGTTTGGCTCAGTTTCCTACCGTTTGGTCACAAAAGTCTGCTTTTTTTTTTTTTGGTGAAGTCTAAAGACTTAACCTTTGGCGGTGGAGAGAACCAACGAGAAGAGAAAGGAAAAAAGGATCTTCCTTTGAGATTTGAGAAGAAGTACACAAGCTCCATGGCAGCTCTCTGTTGTTGTCCTACCACCATCATCGTTGTCTCCGGTAAGCTTCCTTCACGGATTAGAATCGCCGATCAGTTGCCTAGACTCAACCCTTTTAAGAATCAGAGACGATTGATTGCATCAAAGAAGAGGAGTTTGATCGTTGTTGGCTCCATCATTGAAGACAGAGAAGCAATCGATGTGAAAAGTGTTAATTTCGAGCCAGAAGAAGAAAGAAAAGAAGATGAAGGAGATGGAGAAGATAGAGATAACGATCGGTTGATGAGTCGAGGAATCAACGCAACCATAGTTCTCGCCGCCGGTACTGTTGCGGTTACGAAGCTTTTATCCATCGATCATGACTATTGGCAAGTAAGCTTTAGGTTTTGTTTTGATTGATTGATTCTTAGGTTTCTGCAAAGCTTGCTCCTTTATAAAGATTATACCAAAATTTGATGTAATAGATTGTTACTGTTCTACTTAGGGTTGGACTCTCTACGAGATACTCAGGTATGCGCCTGAACACAATTGGGTTGCATATGAACAAATTCTCAAAACAAACCCGGTTTTGGCGAAAATGGCCATCAGTGGAATTGTGTATTCTCTTGGAGATTGGATTGCACAAGTAAACAAACTCAAACCCCTTTAGAAAGCTTCTAATTTTGAGTCCTCTCTGACCATTTTGGCTGTAAAATTTATTTATTTATGCAGTGCTATGAAGGAAAACCACTATTTGAGTTTGATCGATCTCGTGTAGTTAGATCAGGTCTTGTTGGATTCACTCTCCATGGTTCACTCTCTCATTATTACTACCAATTCTGTGAGGTAAAAATATCAATCTTTGTTCTGTCAAGATATGTTGTAGTGACATGTCGTTGATACAATGCGCTGAACGCCAAATCCTTCTTTTCTTCAAGGCTCTCTTTCCTTTTCAAGAATGGTGGGTAGTCCCTGCAAAAATCGCCTTTGATCAAACCGTGTGGTCTGCAATTTGGAATAGTATATACTTTACAGTTTTAGGGCTCTTGCGTTTTCAATCTCCAGCTGACATTTTCAGCGAAATCAAGACCACATTTTGGCCAATGATCACTGTAATTATCAGTCTAACCTTTGTCTTTATAATCTTATGAAAGCTTTAAAGTTCGTCTTTTAAAATGTTTTGTCATGATTTTGGTTGTGCAGGCAGGCTGGAAACTCTGGCCATTGGCTCACTTGGTTACATACGGTGTAATTCCTGTAGACCAAAGGCTTCTTTGGGTGGATTGTATTGAACTCATATGGGTCACTATATTGTCGACGTGAGTCTTCTTCATCTTTAATCTTTGTAATCCTATTTATTTGAACATGTTGGGCATATCAGCTTGTCGGCTATCATGAAGAGAAGTTTTATGTTGCTAATATTAGTTTCTTGGTTTTCATTTTGAATTCTTGAAGTTACTCAAATGAGAAGGCAGAGGCGCCAGCATTAGAGAAAACAAACTCTAACTCGAGTGAGGTTTGTCAACTGTTGAGACCCCCCTCTTCAAAAATAGACTTGAGCGTTTAAATGTTTTGGTCAGAGTGTTCTTCTAAGCTAACTTGTACCTGCAAATACTTGACAGGACTAGGCGACATCAGCATGTAGATTCCGGATTCTATAGACTGTAGCAGGAAGTGGATGAAGAACACCAAGCACATATATTCTTTCTTTTTTGAAGAGATACCTAATACATGTATATACATTTGATTCATGGATTCTAAGATAGAATCGATGAGGCAAATCTAATGTGAAATACAGATACATCAAACTCAAAACACCAGCAAAAAAAGAAACAGATCAAGCTGCGCACAATGCTCAAGCATAACAATTTTCTCAAGATCAGTTATCAGAAATAACATTAAAAACTAACTTCAAGTCTTCGACTTCTCTTCAGAGAATCTGGGAAGCTGGACAAGTGAGTTTACGCGTGTGACACCTTCTAGACCCAACCAGTTTTGATCACCTACCGTCTTCTCATCCTCTGCATCAGTCTCTGTATTCAAATTACCGTTAGTCTCATTTTCTTGATCTGATGATGATCTAACTGTGAAGTTTCTTTGGAGACACGGTTCTGATCTTTGGCCATCATCTGATTCTACAGCATTTGTGGCTGAGGAGAAGCCCTGTTCATCATAATCCGACTCAGAATCCATTTTTCCATCCAGAAACAAACACACCACTGCACAGTCATCCATTTTGGAAGTCGGATACTTTAGTTTCCATTCACGCGCAGCCGAGTTCACCAAGATCCTAGCCGCTGATGCCCGGCTTGTAGCTGAAGCTACAATCTCAACAACTTCTTCGTTGCTTAACACATCCCATACCTGTTCAATAAAGCTCAAAAGATCAGTAAAGCCTTCGTCTTGAAGCTAAGAAATAGATAAGATCGCTTGTTTACTTACTCCGTCTGAGGCAAGAACAACGAACTGATCTTTGTCTGTAAGAACACGGTGAGTGAACTCAGGTATTGAAATGACTCCATAATCTTTTAGACAGAAGTCACCAAACGCCCTAGCCATGGCCAATCCAGGTGCATCATCATAAGGTAGCCAGACTCGCGGCACCTCTGGCTCGTCTTCCAGCGCAAATACTCGACCTTTACACCGTTTGATCCTCTCAGCTTCCCCTATCAGACCCACAAAACAGTAACGTCCTAATTAGATAAATGCATACAGGCCAAGAAAAAAAAGAAGATTGTGAAAAGGTGTTAAGCATACTCGGTAAGTCCGGCTTCAAATCAACTGTTAGTTGAGTTGCCACCATAGTATCATTACTGCCTTTTGATCCAAGGATGGCCCGGGAATCTCCAATGTTTCCCATGAAAAGATTAGACCCCTGAGTAATCAAAAGAAATCATCTAGATCAGAGGGAACATGGTTGAAACCGAAAGAGAGCTCTATGATCTCTAGAACTACCTGTTTAAGAATTGTTACACCAGTGCTGCCACTGCAGAAACAGTCCAGATTAGGATGAGACCGCAGTTCCTTATCCATGGCTTTAAATGACTTCATGAAAGCTTCTCCCCACAAGCCTTTTAGTTTGTCTTCATCAGATCCTTCTTTAACAGCTTCTTGGACAGCTGATTTGCTTGAACTTCTTCTGAATCGAGTTCCTTTAGAACCGTTTTGCTTCGACTGAAGCCTATGGAAGAAAGACTGCAACTTCACAGGCAATGTGTCTCTCACATTTCTAGCAACAAGATGACCATAAGGACCATGACCATCAAATACACCACAAAAGGTCACATCTTCAGACATAAAATCCTACAAAACAACAGCAACTCCCACTTTATAGTTGACCATACTCCATACTGTTAGAAATACAAAACAAAAGAGTCTGAAAAACTCACTTCCCACACAATCATGGCATCCTGATTAATACCCTTGCGTCCTTGTTGAGTGAAAATGCAAGAGCTCCTGCTCTTGCTGCTGCTGGTGATCCGATTTGGTATAGAAGTCAAGTTCTGCAACGAGACAATGTGGTCTGAAAAGGTTCTCTTCGCCCTTTTGCTCGCACAACAACCAATCCCAAGGTATGGTCGACGCACAGGCTTCTCCCCATTGCTCCAGCTGCTGCACGTACTCTTACTACTAGTGGATACACAACCACCCATTTGTTTAATCCCAGCGGTTGTTATATAGACGAGAACAGACTCTCCTTGTGTACCACCAACAGATCTTTAAATGTTATGCTCTAGTAGAAATTTAGTCAAGCAGAGAGCTTTTACATAAGTGTTATGTTTAATAAGTATATACTCTCTCGGAAACCTTCGACTTAATAAACCCTGAGAAGCAATGCAAAAAAATAAGCAGAAATCAGTATATAGTTTAAAAGCAGTCTCAACTAGAACACACAGAAAAAATAAGCATCAATAAAGATCAAAAATCCAGCATGTGATCTTGACAACAGAATAGAGTATTATTACTAAAAAGAATGTCTTCATTGTTTATCACTGACACATTTACCACCATTGGGGATCTTATTAATCTATGTTCTGCGGCTTTTTTTTTACTAATCCCTGTTGATTAAATTAATCTAAAGTAGGACCTACAGGAATCACAAAACGTAAAGATCAAGAACAGAGTTTTGAGAGTAATGTTTTTTCTACAATATTCTAATGAAAATGGCATTACTTGAATACTGAGAACTGACAACATCCTGAAACAGATCAAACCCAGGCAAATATCTAAGCGTTATTTGAAGATACTTACAAACACATGTCTATCTATGACTATAACCATAATAACCAACATCTGAAAAAAAAATCCCAAATTCTCTTGAGAGTTTTACATTCACTTTCTTTGTGGCTATATATATCTCAGGAAACGTTAACACAAATTCAGAAGAAAAAGCTACAGTTTTTAGAGCAAAGGGATCCACTTTTTAGGAATCCAATGTAGTAAAGTGAATCGGAAAAAAAAACAAAACAAAAAACAAAACTGTTGCAGCGTGGCGTGATGATGAAGAGGAAAGAAAACAAAACTGTTGACAAAACTAGAGCAGAGTGATGAACCGGAACCAAACAAACAGAGAGGACTTAAATGATGGTAACAACAACAACAACAACAACAACAACAAGAAACCCATAAAGAGAATCAGAACGGTTCAAGAAATCAAATGTGAGAAATATGAAAGTAAAAAAGAACGAACCTTCTGTATCTCTAAATCAAGAACAGTTGTTGATTCACACAGGCTGGAAAACAGAGGTAGTGATAAAGAGAGAAGAAGTCTGAATTGAGTGGGGGATCAAGCTCAGCTCATTAATTGAAAGAGGAAAGAAAAACATAGAGAGAGAGAGAGAGAGAAAGATAAAAAGAAAACAAACAAAGGGTTTAGTTTCCCCAAATAATCGAAATTTTTAGAATTTCTTAATTTCATGAAAGAGATATAGATATTATTAAAGCTGCTTTAGTGCTTTTGCAAATAACTTTCTAAATCTAATTTGTATGAAGATGAAAATTTTGAATAGCTTTCCCAAATTAATCCACTCCATACACTCGCCATCACAAAAAAATTTTATTACTTTCTTTACATATATAAAAAAAACACTAATCCATAATGGTCTAAAATATCCGGAATATAATTATAAATATTTGAATATTCGGAATCCCTTTAAAAAAAAAAAATACAATGATACATAGAAGAATAATAATATTGTCCATGCGCAAAGATTAAGGTTATAGTATAAAAACCTTTTTCTCAAAAAAAAGAGGTATTTTTGATTATCAACTTTGAATTTTTCTTACAGCACATATTGATTTTTAATATTAAAATTAAATTCGTATGAATTGAGTTAATAATATTCAAATAATTTATTTAAAATCGGCATGTATACACGTTAGAAACAAATATACTGTATATATTTTCTCATGGTAATGGTACTTCAAGAAAATAAAATGTATTTTGGATCAAGTTTTATTTATTTATATATAGTCGCATGCTATGATGATGATGAGGATGGGCCTGAATCTTTTAAGCTTTGATTCCATCTCTTAACAGTAATACCTGTTTCCCCTCACCAACATGATTCATCCCTCTCTTTTTTTTTTGGTTCCAAGTTTATAATAATTTAATTTGATTATGTTTACTTGTTCAATCATTTTACGCATTTTCACAAGTTCTGACTTTTCTTTTTTTCAGATTTTGAGTGTATGCAAGTGACAGACAAATTCATCCACTTGGATTCATCACATCTTTATCTTTGAACTTTTTCTAGTGTTGAAATACGTATGTAAATACTCTTTCGTGTATTCATACTTCGAAACTTCATATGTCGACATCAAATAGTAAACCTTTTCTTATGTTTTCCCTCCTTTGTGTTTCCTAATTAAAGCGACACGATGATCAAGATGATATTTTTTTTTATGGGCACTACACTACAAAGCCAATAATATGTTCTTTCACTTTTTTTTCTCCACATCCTAATCCGTTTCTCCTTTTTCTTACATATGTTTTTTTGTTCGTTTAAACTCTTTTTTTTTGCTGTTATTTGAATTAAAGCTTTCATATTGTTTTAGATTTTGATTTAAATGTATCCTCAATATTCATCTGTAAAAGTCATTTAAGGTTCCTTTTGCTTTCCAAAACACGAAGTCCAAAAAAAAAATCTAACCTTAGACACTTATTACGAGGACTTCATATGATAATGCATAGATATATAAGTTATAAATATGTAATTGTGATTTCTCTAAACAGTTTTTTGCGTGTTTATGTGGAGTATGAGATGAAAAAATTGTTTGACTAACAGCCAAAATTATGCAAGAAAATGCGAAATTATTTATGTCCACAGAGAATTATTATGTACTGCCGACATTAGACTGTTATACAATAGTATGCACTTTTGTTGAATTTATTCATTCAGTATTCACATTGTCAGTAAAATTTATTTTATTTTTGGTGGTTTCTTGTTGATTTATATTCTGAAATATATTCCAAATGTTCCAATCAAAACTCTAACATATATCAATATGAATGGAATTTGATATCTTTAACTCGGGTGTCAACTCAACCTCATAATCACAAGAACCATATGCAATAATGCAAACTAAATTATAGGTTAGGAATAAATATTCATTGAAAAAAAAAAAAAACAAGAAAGGAGAAGGAGTTGGGAAATAAGTAAAAAGGATATCTTATGGTAGAAGAAAAGGAACGGCATCATCATCTTCCCATGTGTATTATAGCGATCTATGTCATGTGGTGGTGGGTCAATTTCACCATATATACTACTATGTTATATGCTCTAAATCGTATGATCAAACTATATATATATATATATTGCACATTACATAACATAGCTCACACAAGGATCACTCAACTCTTACTCCTAAGCTTCGTTTCTAGTTCTTAGCGATATTGTTTGAAATGAGACATTTATAGTTATCTTGTTGTGTACTTGTGTATTGAAAAAAAAAAACACATCTGCTTGTGTCATATGATTATGCCATAGTGAATATCAACTTCTTTTTTACATTATCAACTACTGTACCTGTTTTCATAATCAACTATCAATCGGAAAAGAAAATTAAAAAAAAAAAAAACTTATCAGTGGTGTAGAGAGTTAGAGCGATATGTATGTATCAGTCGAAGTTGTCCCAAGAGGCCACTGTGAGTCTCATCATTGGGTTTACAAAAAATATCAGGCCTATTTAGCCCAAAATATTTGATTAGGCCCAAAAAGCTTATCTCAATATACGCTAAGTTCCAAATCTTTTATATACGATGGGAACTACGAATACCGCCGTCACGTGGTAAAAAAACCCAAAAGCCATCGGTAGAGTAGTACAACAATACAACTACAAACGTCACTGTCATCAACTTCGTTTTCAGTTCCCTAAATCACGATGATCGCCTTAGCTATCAAAGTTCAAACCCATCTGGCATCCCCGCCGCCTTATAAACCGGTCATTTACCCATAACCAACCATACCGGCTTTCTTGATTTACAGAATTCGGTTTAACGGAAAATAATCAAAGCATGGCGTCTGTAACTTATGTGCCACGTGTCACGAAAACTACCGCATAGCCCGATGGACACGTGATTTGCTTGTCACTACCGAGTCTACCGTCGAACCTCTCATCATCGTGTGATTTTTTGTTTTGGTTATAATTGTTAGGAATAATAAATTTTATAATTAATGTTAGTACTGAGGGTACTATAAGTTAGCTAATCTCTTATTTTTCTCACTCGAAAAAAAAAAAAAAACTCAAAACAAAGGTCTTTTTTTCTTTAGAAAAAAAAGAAGACTCTTTTTACATAAAGAAATTCGTGATATTTTAGTGATTAAACCAATATCAAAAATGACATTTTAAAAAATAATTGCATAAATTTTCAGAGATTAGTTTTGACTGTCTTAATTTTTTTAAAAACTGTGTGTGAAGATATATGTAGACATATAGTATATACATAATAAAAATACATATGTACTACTAGAATTACTATATTTTAAAATTAAACCATAGTTTTCTATAATAGGACTAACATTTTATTTTTCCCTTCCTATGACTATGTAGTATGTAAGATATCCAATCAAAATACATGGTAGAAGTATAACGACGTAGTAGTTTTTTTTATGATAATAAGTTAGGCAGCCTAATTTTTATACAACTTTTCAAATACGTCATGAACAAATACTTTTTCGTGATGTGTATTAAGTATATATATATCCACCTGAATTAACTTTAGTGTAGTGGCTAATAGTAAATTTAATTATACAAGACACCATCATATAAAAGATTGAATTTCAGTTTTCACTAATGTGTGAATTTGATTAATGAGACAGCCTGTTTTAACCTAATAGTTAACAAAAAAATATATATATATATATATATATATATCTCTCTTAAAAAGAAAAAAAAGAAATCAGGTGTCTGATAAAACAGATTAAAATGTTTTATTCATTAATGTTCTAATATAATGGCATGAACAAATTATCTTTAAGATTGTAATGATTCTAAATCATGTGTTACAATTCGGTGTTCTTGGTTCTTTTTTGTTTGGCATGAGTGTTATCGGATATTACATTTGTATATTATGCTCAATTGATTTTTAGTATTGTAAAGGAGTCCACTCCAGCTTAATGGTATTTACTTAGTAAGTCAATAAAATTTTAAGTACTTCATTAAAATTTAGTATTATTCAAACTTAATTAAATTTAAAAGTATTTGGTATATATATTATTAACTCATTTTCAAAGAATTTTTATAGTAGATGTTTTCTGGGCCTCGGTTAGAGAGGGGAGGCGGGTCTCTTCCAACTATTTTTATCGAATTTCGTTGTTTTGTCGACCGTTCTTAAAAGGACACAAACAAGCTTGCTGGTGTAGGCTGGCTGTGTTGTTGTCCCAAGGATCATCTCCACTCATGGGTACTTCAAATTTTTGGCGTAGTTTTTCACCATTTCACGCTAAAGTAAAGTTTTTGTGTGAGTTTTGCGATGTATATTAAGATACAATTTTAGGAAGATGGTTGTTTTCACAAACTGTTTAGATTTAGTGAAGATGATGTCTTCATCGTCCAAATGGCTGGCCTTTTCTGTCTGTCTAGATGATAGCAAAATAAATATAGAAGAATTCTCAAATTTCTTTTTAATTTTGATCTTAAAAATTGTAAATGTGTTTACGGATTGTTTAGCATGACAAGTTCCTACTCAACCTTATGTGGTTACATATATTAACAGTTCACTTTCGTATTATGTTGTTTGAATCAATCTTTTATTTTTGTTAAAAACAAGAAAAAAGAAAAAAAAGAAAAAAACTACGTGAGGATGATGAGCTGTGGTGGACGAGGAAAATCGTCAAACTTTGAGATAATCTTTGATTAGATTAGGTGTGTTTACTCTTTTAATATCCAGATTTCAGAACCTTCTTCTCTCGTTCTCCAAATTGTTTTATCTTTTTTTCTTCTTCTTCTAATTTATCATATACTATATTTTTATTCATTTTCTAAAATTAAATAAAGAAAAGAAAAAAAAAACCCAAAACAGAGGATTTTGATCAAGTAAAAAAAAAAAGAATATTTTGGAGAGAAAGCAATCCATTCTCACCTCTCCTTATATATAAAACGCATTCATCTCTGTTTCGTATCCCTTCATTCAACACCCACTTGTTGTTTTTTTAATTTTACGAGAAAAGTTTTCAGTTTTCCGGGAAAATTGTAACAGAAAAAAAGACTCTGTTTTTTTTTTTTTTTTTTGCTTTCACATATTGTATGGTCTTTTTCTTTTCGTTTCTTGTCAAGTCTGCATTTTCTCGTCTCTTTCGTGTATTTTGTGGAATTTTGAAGATCAAAACAAGAACCTTAAAACACAAATTTGCCAAATATTTTTTTGGAATCTTATGGTTTTTTTTTTAATGATCATATAAGAAACGAACAAAAATACCGTAAAATCGGCTCTCTCCACAGAATTTTTTTAATATTTTCCCAAAAATAAAATAAAAAAGACTTTTTTCTTTTCTTCTGCAAGTAACTGAGCAGATTTCGGTTTTGTTCTTTCTATTAATTTAATTTTTAAAAATTACTTGTCCATAAATTCCGTTTTCCCTTAAATTCAGCTGTCCTAACGTCAAAACTCAGACACTCGCTTGCGTGTCTCCCTCTTAAAATCTCCCATCTCTCTCTCTCTCTCTCTTTATTTCTTTCTCCTTCGTTTCTCTCTGTTTCTTCTTCTCTTCTGTGTGCTATTTTTATTCTTTCAAAGAACGAAACCCAATTTCTCTCTCTCTCCCTCTCTTTGCAAAGAATCATGGTGTTTGGAAAAGGGTCAACGAAAAAATCCAACCTTGACAGGTTCCTTCATTGTACAACACCTCTAGTGCCACCCCAATCTCTTCCCAAGGTTTGTATTGTGACCTTCTCTTTTTCTTCTTCTTGTTGTTCTTTTAATGTTTATATTAAAAATGGAGGGGATTTGTGCAGGCGGAGGTTAGGAGTTTAAATCGGATTTGGCATCCATGGGAGAGAGAAAAGGTTGAGTTTTTCAGATTGAGTGATCTCTGGGTTTGTTATGATGAATGGAGTGCTTATGGAGCTGGTGTTCCTATTCGTCTCACTAATGGAGAATCTCTTGTTCAATATTATGTTCCTTATCTCTCTGCTATTCAGATTTTCACCTCTCGTTCTTCCTTGATCCGCTTAAGGTACACATAGCTTTTGAATTGCTGCTTTCAATATTGTTCTTTTCGTTGAGGCAATTCTTGATTTGAAAGTTTGATCCTTTTGATGAATATGTGAGATTCCTTTTGGGGTTGTTCTTGATATAGGGATGACTCTGAAGATGGGGAAAGCAGAGATTCCTTTAGTGATTCATATAGTGATGAGAGTGAAAGTGATAAACTTTCGAGATGTGCTTCTGAGGAAGGACTTGACCATGACGCTCTCTTGCATCCTAATGATCGTTTGGGATATCTATACCTCCAATACTTTGAGAGATCAGCTCCTTATGCTCGAGTTCCTCTCATGGATAAGGTAACTTGATTAGTAGGATTAGTTGCTTGGTTGATTCCTCATTACTAATAGGCGAAAACGTTCATTAGATTGTAATGATCTTCTTGTTAGCATTTCAAGACTTGAAATATATGACACATGATGATTTTTGTTTGGTTTCAGATCAATGAATTGGCTCAAAGGTAGCCGGGATTGATGTCGTTGAGAAGCGTAGATCTTTCCCCGGCAAGTTGGATGGCCGTAGCTTGGTACCCGATTTACCATATTCCAATGGGAAGGACCATCAAAGATTTGTCCACTTGTTTCCTCAGTTATCACACTCTTTCATCTTCTTTCCAAGGTAGTAATCTTTTGAATCAGTTCTTTGGATGTGATATATCCCGCAAAAGATGTAATCATGATTATGGTATATTGATTTACAGATATGGAGCCAGAAGAGAATGGTGGGGAAAAGGAGAGGACTCGAAAGGAAGGAGAAGGCGTGACTTTGCTTCCTTTTGGGTTAGCCACTTACAAGATGCAAGGCAATGTTTGGCTCTCAGAAGATGATCAAGGTCAAGATCAAGAGCGAGTTGTGTCACTTCTAAGTGTTGCGGATTCTTGGCTCAAACAGCTAAGAGTCCAACACCATGACTTCAACTACTTCTCAAGAATGGCTCACCGTGGCTGAAACAAAATTCTGTTACTATTACTGATAAAATTTCAAAAGTAGATTTTATATCTCTTTTTGTTTTTTTTTCTTGTTGGTCAAGTGACAAGGAGATTTACTTTTTTTCCCTGGTCACAATACCGTGCTTGTCCAGTGGTTGGAGTAGCAGTGGCAGCGGCGTGGAGGCTCAGACCGCTGACTAAGCGTTTCCTTAAAACGCAAATACAGCAGTTTCAGCGTTTTTGGGTGTAGAAATAGCTTTTAAAGTCCTATCAATGGGAGTTGTCGTATATTATAAGTGCTGATTTGTTGAGAAGAGTGGTTTCTTGTTTATTGTTTCTTGATAACATTGACTGAGAGAGGTCTTGTTGTTGTACCTGAGAGTACTCAGTAATACTATAATGGAGTGGTAAATATTAACCAATCTAATCATCTATTTGTCTATTTATTAATCAGTGGATCACATTACTTGAAGAAAAATATTACCCTTGATGATATAATTTACTTTAGTTTGGCTATTATACATTTTTTCCTCAACAATTTGCATTATGAGGATTTTAAATGTGAATGGTTACACATCAAATAGCTGAATTAAATATTTTGTTTAAGTACAACTAATAATGTACCTTTAAACATTAATTTAAATAAATTTCATTTCTAAGTTTTAATATATATTTTCGTATGAAATAAATTAAGAGTTTAATTTGTTGATTTTTTTTAAAAATATGATATCAATTTAGAGTTGATTTTATATTCAGTTTTAAGGTTTTATTAGGAAATATATAACTAAATAGAAAAGAAAAAGACAAGTTACAAAATGGAAAAAAGTGGGACCTTTTGATGACAAAAATGTCAAACATGTGACGGAGAAATAAACTGACGGAGAAACTTAAAAAAACGTGGACCTTTGATTGCAAAATTGACTTGATGGAGTGTACTTCAGTGTTTGGTCCCTCCACCGATTTTTCTAGACACCTTTTTTTTTTTTTTTTTTTTTTTTTTTTTTTTTTTTTTAAGTTTTAAATAAACTTAAATTGTAACGAATAATTTCCTAAAAATTAGATAAGGAAACTTTAATTTAAGTGGTCGGCTTTTCATTTTCGCGTAATAAATACTATATTAATCGATCTTATTAAATTGATATGAATAACACTGTTTTCATTACCTGCAAACAGAAGGGGTTTCTTCTCGACCTGAATTCACGTTTGTTCGATGTGATGAGGACTGAATATTTTCTCTGTTTATTTGACGTCGACCCAGTTTTTGTTTCCTTTATTTTTTTTGGTAGAAGAGAGGAGAGAAGGTCTCCTATAATTTATTAAAAAACAAAACCCAAGTTACATTCAAACACGACGTGGATACGTAGTTCCCGTCTCATCCGCTAGCAGCTCAATATTAAGAACATTCGAATAAACATCTAAAAATTTGAAACCCAACGGTAAAGAAAATGCATAGTTGGCTAAATCATCCGCAAGACGATTAGCTTCCTTATAGATATGAGTAATACGGACTAGCGAGTCCCTAGAAATAAACCAAGTTTTGGTTTGCTTTATTATTACACTTAATATATCTAATTAATATTAGTATTAATCTATTAGTACTAATAGAGGAAAAATGATCACATGTGCATTTTTGCACATATTCCGACTATAGAGGAAAAATGATCACATGTGCATTTTTGCACATATTCCGTAACGAAGCTAACAAAGTTTACCTATATTTTACGACTCAAGAACATTAAACAGAACCATAAACAACTCTTTTTATATAAAAACGTTAAACCACTAACTATACTTGGGGAATTCTTTTTCTTATCATAAATGAATTAGACTGTTGGATAAGTAACACTCACGAAGGAGATAAGATTTGTTTATGAAGATGGTTTAGATGATGTCTGTCTCTAATTAAAACCAACTATAAACCACTAACCAACCCATACAATAGAAGAGCACAAAAGTCTTTAACATATACGATATTTAGTATTAAAAAGTAATTAAAAACTTCAACAACCAAAGCCACGGACATTTTGATGGTATCAAAGTCAAATATGCGGTTTCGTATATATCCACTCATTTATATCTTTCTGCTTATGCTCCACATTCGCATTATACATAGACAAATCGGTAGAGTTATCTGTTTGTGTTATTTCTTTATACCGTGTTTGGTACCGAACGTGTTCTTGTCCCATCATCATTTGATGATCACAAACCTAATACTGGATTTGTTTTAAATTGTTATGCTTTTGGTAGCACTTTTGGGGTCCATATTCTGGACACGTTATATGATTCGCTAAAGAAAATATATAAAATGTGATTTGGATAATGCTATAACTAGTATTTAGAAAGTACATTTAGAAAAGGTGTTCAGTTGTCATAGGCTATTTACACTTATTCAGCCTAAGCCTATATTGTGGTCCGCTTTCGGTAAACCAAGTGGGCCAATCAGATTGGGTTTGGTTCGGTGTAATGTTTTCCTCGGTAATGCACTCCAACAATTCCTGTAACTCAGTTCTGTAATAAATTATCATCGATCTGATCCTGATTTTTTCGGCAAACAATGTTCGGAAGGAACGTTTTCAGAAGTCGATTAAATATATGTTTGGAAACGTTTAATCATCTGGTAACAACAATGCCTATGTAGACCTTGCTCTAAGTTTGAACGGGGATGCCCAAGTTAGAATATGCAAAGGCTGCTTCTGTCCGCCATTGCTTCTAAACCGCTCAATCAAATACTGGCAAGGCAAGAGTTTCACAGGCGAAATCAAGAGGAAATTGATGTCACATTCGGTTCTATTTTAACCCCGGTGCATCAGAGCTGATGGACTGGTCACAACATATCCAGCTGTTTCTCCCAACTTTGCATCGGTATATCACCAGAGGTTACATATCCAAAGAGGATCTCGGCAAAAGACTATAACAGATCAGCAGTACGACAGGTTTCTAGCAAAACTTTTGCACTATAAAGCTAGTTAGTTACCTAAGAGTCTAAGACTAACACATACTGTAGTTACCAAAGTTTAAGAGCGGCCCCAGCCTATCAAAGTCAGGGGGGTCTACTGAAGCTGGGACAAGAACTCTCCTTTGTCAGAGGATCAGCTCCAGAAGAAGCAAATGTTGCAGAGAAGGCAAATAAATTGTGGGAGGTTAGCAAAAAACTAGTATTTTGATTTATACATGCACGAAGTTTATTAACATTATTAAGGCGAAAAGGTTAGCAATATCTCTCCTGGGAATTACTATATCACAATCAGTAAAAATAAAATAGTCTGGACAAAGAAATCTAAAAACTGTGTCAGGGGTTAATTGCTTACGCTGTCTAAAAAAGCTTTGTACTGGGTTTCATGACTTGTACCACGCACCAATCTTAGACATCAGGTAGAAGCAGAGCTCCCTATGAAGGAAGGTTAAGGCATGAAACGAACAACAAATGATCAGGATTTCATAAACAGTATAAGAGTTAATAGCTGAACCACAGCGCACAGAGACTCACAAAGAAGACTGAAGCATTCAGTAAATTGAGAATTCTACAAGTATCTGGTGAAATCACTCCAGCAAATCAATATCAGCTCTCGCTACTGAAGAAAAACATGAACGGCTAAAGTTGAGCCTGCAAAGAGAAAACAAGAACTAAGGTGTAATGTGCTATGATCATGGAAAACAAAAGGAATTAGTTACTCTCAAGCAGCCTTCTCTTCCTTGCTCATCGCAGACACAACTCTCTTCAAGATGGTTTCAATGGGCTGGTGAGCATTCTCAACCGCTTTGGAGATGGCTTGCCACTTCTCACCATGCTTCGGCTCACAAGCCACACACTTCGCAATCACTTCCTTCTGGTTCTCCTCAGAACCATGTTGATGTTCAAATTTGTAGTACAACGCCCAGAAATCGCCAATATTTGGGGCAATGGTAACAGCCCGTTTAAACCATGATCTGGCTTTCTCCACCTTCTTGTCTTGCCAAAAGAGCTTGGCAACAGCTGCAGTGACATGAGGGTCGTGATCACACTTCTTCATAGCATCCACACTCTTTGTTTTCCGGCGAGGACGTGGAGCCATCTCGATGTCCGCAGCCCAGAGGATACCACTCTTGGGACACTCTTGCAGAGCCTTTGACATCAAGTGCTCTGCTTCTCTCTTGTTCTCATGCCTCAGTTCGGCACGAATAGCAGCTAACCATAGCTCAGCCCCCCCAGGATTCCTCTTCCTTGCCATGGTGAGAATAGCCCGAGCTCTGTTCAGCCCATTCACTTTTTCTTCAAGATTAGCAAGAGAGAGCCACAGCGGTATGCAGTGGGGGCAGTGCTTCAAGCCAGAGTCATAAGCTTTCCTGGCCTGTTCCAGATGCTTGAACCGTTCCTCAAGCTGCCCAAGCATCAACCAAAGCTTGAAGAATGTTGGGAATTGCTTCAAGCCTTCTTCAAGCAATCTCCTCTCCTCCTCTACGTTGCCAAGTTCTCTCTCAACAATGGCTGACTTCATCCAGACCCTCTCAGTCCCTCCTCTTTCCCTTGCTTTTGCAAGAAGCATTCTCGCCCTCTCTGGCTCCTTGTTCTCAAACTCGAGCTTGAAAGCAGCAAGCCAGATTTCCTCAGAGTTGGGAATTGCAGCATAAGCCTCTTGAAGAATTGCACGGGCTGCTGGAACATCTTCAGCAAGCCACTTTTCTTTGGCACCCATGAGCCAGAGAACCTCAGCCTGAGGGACATATGTGACAGCCTTACGCAACAAGGCATCAAGGGACTCCCTACTCCCGTGGCTCTTCTCAAGCTGTGCCGCTTTAAGCCAGATACTCTTCTTGGTCAAGAATACGGTAAGAGCATGGGCGTATATTGCTCTTGCAGTCTCAATGGAACCCCTCTTCTTGCACTCGTCTGCATCAGCAACCCAAGTTCTCTTTCTATCCTCTTCTTCGACTCCAATACCGATTGTGTTCTTAATGATCGCCTGACACGTTGCAACAGACCCAGCTCTCTCAGAAGCCTCAGCCTCACTCATCCAATTTTCACGGTCAATGACAACCCCTTCTCTCTGCAGAGTCTTTATACCCCTATCAATAATCTTTCCCACCATAGCCGTGTTCCCATTAGCTTCCTCTAGCTTGGCAGCGGTGATCCAAATTGCAGGCTCCTTCGGGAGCTTCTCTCTTGCTTTATTCAACACCTTCTTTGACTCGGCATATGTTTCGAGCCTCGCAAGTGCCACCCATAGCTCCAGATGCAACGGGCAGCACTCCACAGCCCTGTGAAGCAAAACCCTTGCATCTTCCTCATTAGCCAACTCAACAACAGTCTTCCATAGCCTTACCGAGTCTTGAATATGCTCCAATCCCTTTCTCAACACCCTACTCTTGTTCTCATCATCATGCTCCAGCTTGGCAGCCTCCAACCATAGCTTCACTGAATTGGGTATCAGCTTAACTCCCTTTGCAATAACCCCCTTGGCATCTTCTGGATCGGCTAACCTACAAGCTTCAAGCCAAACATCCTCATTTTTGGGACACTCTTCGCATCCCCTCTGAATCTGAAGCTTAGCTGCTTTCTTCTTCCCATCCATTTCCTCCACTCTAGCAGCAGCAATCCAGCCATTAGGATTCTTTGGATTAGACTGGGTTAGACTCTTGTATAACAATCTAGCTCTGTTGCGATCGTACATCTCTTCATCAGTGGTTCTTTTCATACTCTTCAGGTCAGTTAAGTAGCCTTTAGGGTCCACAACAGTTTGCCCGGAAACTGAATCTGATAACCTATCAAGCTTCAGAGACAACACCGTACCTCTTCCCTCACCGACGGCAGTCAAGTCTGTAACAGGCGTCTGCCCCCATGGTGTCTCCGACCCACCAGCGGCTCTGCTCTTTGGGTCTAAGGCCATGACGAGCTCCTTTTCCTTCTTTGCCTTTTCCAAAAGCGTATCAGGAATAGGTACAAAGCTCTCAAACTTCTTCTTCTTGTTCCGCAGCGAGTAATCCCCAATCTCAGGAATACTATCCCATTCATCCGCAGACAAAGTGTGTAGTTTCCTCTTCAAATCCGCAAACTGCTCAGTAATCTTAGGGTTCGAGGCTCTGTATTTCTCGATTTCTTCCTTCAGCTTCGCTTCTCTCCGGTCTTTCCTCCTCGAATCCATCCTCTGGTCAATAGACTCCCAGATCTCATCAGCCTCTTTATCATCCTCATCGTACTCGGCGTTCGAGAACAAACCAGCATCGTTCCCTTCAAACTCATCAAACTTCTGATTCTCATCGTACCCTTTCTCCTCAGTTTCCTCATCATCATCCGCCTCACTTGGCTTCCCTGCCCCACGACCTACGCCTGGAGCAGCCGCTGTAACCGCAGCAGATCGATCAGGTAGATCCGGAGCCGCACGAGCGGGACCAATATCGGACCGAGTAGTAAACCCCGTAGCACCACGACCCAAACCCGCTACATAATTCGACGGAGGCTTAGAATTGAGGAAATCGAGACGAGGCTTAGGCGGAGGCATTCCTTGCATACCACCCAAAAGAGGGACATGGATCATCACGGTAGAGAAACGAGAAACACCGAGATCGGATAGTAAGATCGAATCGGAATCCTTTGAATCTAAGAGCACACGGCTAGGGTTTCGGTTACGGAGCGAGTAACGAACGAGAGGCTGTGGAACATCGCTGCGTTGGTGAACCAATTGTTCGAAGGCGGAGATTGTGGTTGAATTAGGGTTCACGTCGAACGATAGAGTCTTTCCGTTGGGAATCGAGAGAAACACCATCGTGTAACCTAATTGAGATCCTTAGGTGAATGAATCAAGACGATGGCGGTGAATATTTTCGTGGGCTTTATTAATGGGCTTTTTAATATTTGTTATGGGAAAAAAATGCTCAGTTAAATATAAGTCGAGCTTCTTATAATACGACGCCGTATAAGATTATCTCGGTGTGATTATCCTTCATACGACATCGTTGTATATTCTTTAAGGGAATTAGAAATACAATTGCACAAACGACGTCGTTTTACATTCTTTAAGGGAGTTGGAAATAAAATTTCACAAAATTGCGGTGAGCGTGGATCGAACACGCGACCTTCAGATTTTCAGTCTGACGCTCTCCCAACTGAGCTATCCCCGCTTGTTGACTTTTTAGTACATATACATTTAAATATAGTAAAACAACGTAACACCCATAAAAGGTAATAAAATAAAACGACGTAGCACCCTAGGTAAATTCTTGTAACGTGCGGTGAAACAGCTCTTTTTTACGAAAATATTACTTTTAACGAAACAGAGTACATGGCAAGACAATGTACATAAGTTGTTGAAAAATACTTAGGTGAAAAAATAGTTCGGTGAACTTTTGTATTCACCCCCTTCCCCTTCAACCAATTAGAATATTATATCTAATATTTTATTTAAAAAATAAATCAAAATTAAATTAAAAAGCAAAACTAATTATGGAAACAAATTATGTATATTTTTATATAAAGAAAGTTAAATATTGTCTTGGTTTAGATTTTACAATTAAACGAGTTTATATATCGGTTTGAGTTTATAAATGAGAATTACTTATAAGATTTTATAAGTAATTATAAGTTTTTAATTTTATAATAAATGTGTACATATTTTATTTCCTTATTTTATAAGGGAGTGAATGAAGAGGTTCACCTTTAGGGGTGAACCCAAGTATTACTCTAAATTGTTGTGAAAACTATTACTAAAACAAAAAAGAAAAATTCTTGGATTCACCAGTGAACAACTCTCATTTACCCCCTCTTAATTAACCAATTAGAATACAACAATATGTCATGTCATATCATATTTTAAAAAATAAATCAAAATCTATACTAATAAAAAGTAGAAACTATAAGCTCCTAAGGCTGTCTACCTAGGATTTTAAACATCCAATCGGAATTTGACATGTCACTAATGACATTTTTAAAATTTCCAAAAATTTCTATATTAAGATATTTTTTAAAAGACCAATTAGGATTTGACATGACATTCATTAACATTTTAAAAATTTACAGAATTTTTTAGAAAAAGGAAAATTTTAATTTATGGAAATAAAAAAACTATGTACAATATCCCACATCGGCTAGAATTTTTTTAGACAATGGTTCAGAACTATTATAAATAAGATTAATATGCTTCCAACAACGAATGAGCAGTAAAGCTTGATTTATCAAGCGTCCAAGTTTAAAAGTTTTATTCGGTTTGATCCGGTTTTTTATTTGATCAAATTAAAACTTTAAAAAGTTTCAAAAAAATATTATAATATTTAAAAAATTTAAAAGTTTAAATATTATAAATATTGAAACTTTTTAAAAGCTTAACAGTTTAAAATATTATATTTCGAACCTTTTCAAAGTTTAAAATATGATAAATATTGAAACTTCTAAAAGTCTTAGCTTTTAAAAGGTTTCAAAATATTATAATTTTTAAATTTTGAAAATTTCTTAACATTTAAAAGGTTTTTAAAAGTTATAATTTATAAAAATTAAAAGTTTAAAATATTATATATATTGAAACTTGAAATTTTTAAAAGGTTCAAATATTAAAAATATTTAAACTTCATAGAATGTTTTAAAACATTACAATTACTTAACCTCCATAGAAATTTAAGACATTATATCTATACTAATAAAAAGTTGAAGCTATAAACTCCTAAAGGTGTCCATATAGGATTTTTAAAAAATCAATAAGAATTAGATATTTTACTAATAACATTTTTGAAAATATAATAGTAATCTATATATTAAGATTTTTTAGAAAAAAGTAAAATCTATAGAATTAAAAGAAATGTTTACAACATCCCACATCAACTAAAAAAATTTAGACAATGGCTGAGAACCATTATAAATAAAACTAATACGTTTTTAACTATAACTTTATCAGGTTTGCTTGATTTATGCTTATTTATCAGGTTCCCAAATTTAAAAGTTTTATTTGATTTATTTTAGTAAATTAAAATATATAAAGGTTTAAATATTTATTATAGAATATTTAGAAATATTATAAATACCTCCATAAAAATGTTAAAAAATTATAACTATTTAAACTCTATAAAAAGTTAAAGTGTCATTAATATTTAACTCTAAAAAAAATAAAATGTTACAAATATTTAAACTAAAACTTATTTTTAATATAGTTTTAAAAATTTAATCTCTGTTAAAAATTTAAAAGTTTAAGAATTACTAAATATTATATATCAAATTTTTAATATCTTGAAAGTATCTTATTTATCTTCGTTTGTACTTTATATATCTTATGAGCTGTAAAACATGTTTTTGTGTGTGACTTTACAGATGATTTGATACTTTTGCAGTAAAAAATTTATTTTCAATTCTAAGAAATAAGGATTGACGTCGCAAGACCTTGATTTGATGTTATTTGAGTTTAAAGAAGAAGGACCGACGAAAAGCATAAATATTGTTTTAACTATCTATGTGTTCATATTACTTTTCCTGCAAGTGATGATTTTGGTTTGAGAAGTTTCAAACCGTGTGGATCTAAAACCGAATAAGTATATGGATGAAATTATCAATAATTGGGTGCATGTGTTGAATATGCTGATCTTCATGAATTGCACAATTTTTATGAGAAAAGAAATGATTTTGGTCTTGGAGTTGGATTGGCTAACAAGTTATGTGGTAGTCTAAAAAAAAGGTTCTTCTGTGGAAGAATGTGAAGAAGTTGATGAGGAAGAACAAGAAGAAGAGTATAACGAATAACCAGACGGTAAAAGTAATGATGACAATTACCATAAAGTTTGACAGTTAAAATGACAAGAAAAAATATGAAGAATAAGAAAACATTGAATAAAAACACAAAAACATAGGTGATAGCGATCAATTAAATATGAAAAACGAGATAAATCATGATTATAAAATTGTTCCGTTTTCTGGTAGTCAAAAAAATGGTTTAGGATATGTGAAGTCACCAGTTTGATCTGCTTCGCCTGGACGTCGAGTTAAATTCATGATTTTAAAACACAACTAATTTTTATATTTTTTAAAATTGTGTATGTGAAATTTAATTTTTTTCCTTAATAGTAATTTAAATTTTTATATAAGATAATATTTCATTACCGTCATCAATCATATATAATTTTTATCAAAATATATGTGTGGGTTCAAAACCTAGTTAAAATAAAAGGACAAAACAAATTAATTAAACAAATTATGTAGATCTTATATCAATGATATTATGTCGGTTTGAGTTTATAAAAGAGGATTAGGGTTTAAATTTATAATTTTTAAAATTATATGTCGGTTTGGGTTTATAAAAGAGAATTAGGGTTTAAATTTATAATTTTTAAAATTATATGTTGGTTTGGATTTATAAAAGAATGGTTAGGATTTAGATTTATAATTAAACAAAATTATATATCGGTTTGAGTTTACAAAAGAGTGGTTAAGGTTTATATTTTACAATTAAATGAAATTATGTGTTGGTTTGGGTTTACAAAAGAGTGGTTCGGGTTTAGATGTTACAATTAAACAAAATTATATATCGGTTTGGTTAACAAAAGAGTGGTTTGGGTTTACAAAAGAGTGGTTAGGGTTTACAAAAGAGTGCTTAAGGTTTAGATTTTACAATTAAACAAAATTATATGTCGGTTTGAGTTATAAAAGAGTGGTTAGGATTTAGATTTTACAATTAAACAAAATTATAAGTCGGTTTGGATTAATAAAAAGTGGTTAGGATTTAGATGTGATAATTAAAAACTGTAATATAATATTAGAATTAACAATTTTAAAATTGATTGATCTACAAAAGTTATTTTTTTTAATTAAGATTTGTTTCCTTAATTTAAAAGGGATCATCATGTAGAAAGGTTTCAGTTTAGCATGAAGGTTTCAGTTTACAAACTTAGTACTAAGGAAAAATATTAAATTTCAGATACACAATTTTTTAAAATATAAAAATCAGTTGTGTTATAAAATCAAATCTGATAAAAAAAATCATAAATTTAACTTGACGTCCAGGCAAGGCAAATCAAACTGATGACCTCACATATCCTAAACCATTTTCTTTGACCACCAGAAAAACGAAACAATTTTATAATCATGAATTTAACTCGTTTTCATATTTAATTGATCGCTACCACCTATGTTTTCGTGTTTTTTATTCAATGTTTTCTTATTTTTCATATTCTTTCTTGTCATTTTCATTGTCAAATTTTGTGTTAATTGTCATCGTAACTTTTACCTTTTAGTTCTTCGTTATACTATTTTTCTTCTTCTTCCTCCTCGTCAACTTCTTCACATTCTTCCACTGAAAAACTTTTTTTAGACTACCACACAACTTGTTAACCCATCAAACTCCAAGAACAAAATCATTTCTTTTCTCATAAAATTTGTGAAATTCATGATTACCAGCATAGTTAACACATGCACCCAATTATTGACAATTTTATCCATATACTTATTTGGTTTTAGATCCACGCGTTTAGAAACTTCTCAAACCAAAATCCTTACTTGGTTTATAATATTTTAAAAACATAATAAAATATACTAATAATTATTTATTTAATATCAATCATATGATATATAGAAATATGAGTACACTATAAGAACATATTAATTATAAATAAATAATATCAATTATATTATATCATCAAATAATATCAACCGTATCATATTATCAAATAACCGTAACCGTATATAACAGTAACCGCTTGAACCATAACCGTATTTAAACGTAACCGTTTAACCGTTTGTTAAACGGTTCAGGTTAAGGTTACAAATTTTTTTAACCATAACCGATGGTTAATAAACCTTAACCGTGACAACCGTAACCCTGGTCATGCCTATGTATAGCTAATAAAACATGTGTGTTTGTCGTCCATCTTTCTTCTTTAAACCTCAAAATTTGTGATGTCAATCCTTCTTCCTTAGACCCAAAAATAAAAAACTAATGAAAGAATATCAACTCATCTATAAAATCATACACAAAAATATGTTTTACAGCTCATAAAAAATAAAAAGCACAAATGTAGATAAATAAGATAATTTATGTTTTGCATCAATATTTATAATATTTTAAACTTTTAAAAGGTTTCGAAATATAAAATTTGAACCTTTTAAATGTTTTCAATATTTATAATATTTTAAACTTTTAAAATTTAAAACTTATAATATTTAAAAACTTTTTAAAAACTAAGAACTTTTAAAAGTTTCAATATTTATAATATTTAAACTTTTAAAAATTTTAAATATTATAAAAAATTTTGAAACTGTTTAAAGTTTTAATTTGATCCAATAAAAAATCAGATCAAACCAAATAAAACTGGTTTCAGTTTACAAACTTTCTAAATGCAGGCTACTTGAATTCAGGCTACTTGATAATTGCTCTTGTACAAACTTTCTAAAGGGATCATCATCATGTACAAATTTATTTTCTTAATTTTAAAATAAGAGAGGTTCACCACCAAAAATTGTCCAACAAAAAGGTTTCAGTTTCATGGTTAAAAAAAAGGGAGACCAATCTCATATATTAGCATGAAGAAGGAAGACCGAAATAGACTTACAAATGCTTGACCCTTCCTTTACTAAATGCAGGACTTGCATGAAGGCTGGTCATCATCATGTAGAAAGGTCTCACTTGGAAATGTCACGTAGACTTGGACTTGTTTAAAGGCTTGACTGAGAGGTCAAGTATGAATACATGACTTTTGACAAATAAGTTGAATAGGGTAATTCAATTTAATTTGGCATCTCAATCAAGCCTTTAAACCACTTCAAGTCTGAATACATGACTTTTGACTTCAGAACTTCACTAAGCCAACATTTCCGACACCAAGTAAGAGATTTTCCATGTACGAAAAGAAACAACAATCAGTCTTGCATAACGGCAGATCATGTTCATGAATTGCTAAGCCTCTTCTAGATAACAGAGCTCAAGATTACAAAAATGGCAAGCCAAGCACAGAGACTGCCTCAAAAAACAGCTGGAAAAAATGACGTATGTAGAGAGTATATCTTCGTTATTCTATAACCCGTTTAGTGTTACAAACTTTCAGCCAATTTGCCAACGTCCAGAGAGAAAAGCTATGAGTGTGATATACTGACCTTATTATAGATAAAATATTGGAAAGTCTTGCTCTAATCCCAAATAATAGAGGTACGTAAAAGTCAACACTGAGAAAGGGGCTCTCGTATGCTTTATCCCGAAACCTGACTTTGTCTCAAAACGGAAAATTCGGTCACAAGATTTGGATTATTGTACTTGAAATCTGAATGTGTTAGAATATATGTAGAGAACAAAAAAAAAATGATCAAAGGAATAATTAAGGTCGTCTCCTAATAAAAATGAAAAATCAAGACTTTATATGGAAAGCTAATTATGTCAAACAACCATTGTCGTATAGTGATGAGTTGAGCCAGCAGCATGTCGTATAGTAATGAAGTTCTACACCAGGTTAGAATCATTAAACAAAGAGTTTCCACAGATCTGTAAGAGACATGTATTGGTTTTACATAACCACATGTGCTGATTTGGTAGGAGACCTCTAACAAAACAGAGCTCGAGGATAAAAACCATGTCAAGCCAGAGCAGAGGCTGCCTCAAACCAGGTATAAGCTGGTAAAAACACAAAATTTTCCCGCGTTCTTTCATATATCTGACGCAACGTACATGACACATGAAAAAACAAAAAGTTGGGAAGTGATTGACATATGTTTCTTTCAGTCATTGTTGTTGTTGTCACTTGTCAGCAGCAGCCAAAAGTAAAAGTAAATAGGGGCAGTAAAAGATGTGACTAAGAAAGGGTTGGGTACGTAGGAGAATGTGGAGACACATATGGAATAATGATCTGCAGCAAAACCAAGAGGAAGATCAAGCCGATGCCTAATATGAAATAGGCAAGCAAGGGGAGGTGGCTTACTGCAGCATACGTGCAGCCATAAAAGCTATCGACATGGATGTAAGTGCAAGTCCGAGAAGTGGCAATGAGAAAGGTTGAAGGCTTTCATTATGACTTATGAGAGTAAGATCGCCCAGTTGCGCCCAAATGAGAGCAACTAATTATTATGATGGAACAGCACATCCCCATGAGGTGTCAAATACCAGAAACACTTGGAACATTGTCTCTTGGCCAATGTTGCCATTCCCAAGTTGGGAACAGAACCATTGTAACACCGTCGTAATGTAAACCCTGCAGTGAAATTTATAGTTGCTACAAGAGTGGCCACCGACAGAAGTGTATTCACCCAACTATTCCTGTTGGTTTTGTTGCAACTCCTTGTTTCTTATGTGTCTCTATATAGTCGAGTATCATATAGAGACAACAGGAACAACAACCATTGACAATAATTGTCGTGTATCATATATGGAAAGCTAATTATGTCAAACAACCATTGACAATAATTGTCTGCTAACTTTGTCTAGTATCTTCTTATGCTTGTGGCTGATGGTGACAACAGCAACAACCGTGACTAAAGAATTCAGGCTACTTGATAATTTTGCAAAGAGCAATTATGACAGTTCTCCATCAGATGAATGAAGAAACGTCAGAGCTTATAGTCATAGAGGCTTTAATGGCTAATTTAATATCATTTTTTGCTATGAGAAGAAGATTGAGTTATCTACTTTGCCTCTTTTGATTAACACAATAGAAAGTAAAAGAATAAACAGCACTGTAAAAAAATGTTGAAAGTACTCATGTGGAATTTAGGAAACAAGATACAATGTGTTTGTAAGGAAAAACTTCCTGAACCAATTCACATGCGACCAGCACTGTATGGTTCAAACTCAAAGGTAGAACATCATGAGACAAAGGGAATTCATGGATTTTCAAGTCTTGATCTTTAACCAAGAAATGGCCAACGGAAAACTCGCGACGAGCATCCCCCATCAGTGCCATCCCTCCAGTATGCAAAGAAAACCAGCATGGAAAAGGGAAACCGCAAGAAGTAGCGGAAAAGTAGGGGACTAAAGGTATAAGGCGAAGCGTAAGGGATGATGAGCAGAAGTAGAGCCATGAGATAGAAGCCGCCTGAGGCCAAGATAAATATGGCAAGCCAATAATGCTGTCCTAAGACCAAGTATAAGCCTGCAACAAAAGCCAAAGACATGGCGATAATGGAAAACCCCAGAAGTGGCACAATAAACTTGAAGGTGGTCAGCATGCATTTTAGGTCAGCCAATTGTGTCCCTATAAGAGAAACTGTTGATATGACAGCACTATAGACAGCAACGCTATTGCAGATGACAAAAGCATGAAATGCAGATTCTTGGTAAGAATGTTTGACGTTTGACTTGAACTCTGTGCTGTTGTAACCTAGTGGCACACTCAAGCCTGCAGCAAAAGCCATTGTAGCTACTAGTGTTGCCACCACAAGGAGAGTGTTTACTCTATCCTTGTGAAGTTTTAGGATTAAGTCCTCGTCTGTTGTAAGACTAGGAGTGTGATGAACTCGTGGAGCTCTAGTTGTACCAGCGGACACCAATGCCATCCATATCAACCACTGGAAATGGATATAACATAGAATGTTCAGCGATGTCAACCGCGTCAGATACATAGAAATTGTGTACACATATATCAAATGGTGTATGAACAAGGCCAAACCTCTTGGAGTGAAGGAATTGCCGCCATATGGTCCTCAGCTGCATCTAGAGCGGTGAACCCTTTGTAATTCATTATTTTCAAGTCAACTCTACTATCATGTATGAAGAGACTTACAATATTGGGATGAGAATTTATGCTGGCTAAATGTAACGGTGTGTTTCCTTCTACGTCTTGTTCATTGATTAACCTTTTGATGTCAACTTTTCTGAACAAATAGCCAGCAGCTCCTGCATTCCCACTTTCAGCAGCGACATGAAGAACGTTTTGACCCTGTGAGTTAAGCATCTCTATTGTGTCTGGGTGGTGTTCCAAGATCACCTTGAGAGCTGAGGTGGAACTAGCACTGCAGGCTGAGTGAATGGGGAAAGAACCATCTTCATTCTTAACGTAAGCAACCTGTGTAGAACTTGCAAATCTGGTTAGCATATGCTGCACTCCAATGTCATATCCAATGGATGCTGCAAAGGAAAGTGGAGTTAATCCATCTTCATCCCTTGAGTCTATCAGATCTGAGTCACTCTCCAATACAGCTGTCAATATATCTGCCTTGACAGTAACAAAAATAACGAATACAGAGGATCTTTAAGCTTTTTTTTTTCTTAGGACAAGTAAGAAATTCATTGGATCAAAATGTACAAAACTGACCAAGGTTCTGGCCTTTTACTGCAGCACACAAAACTGACTTCCCAACAAAACTTGCATCCAAACCCTGTAACATATGCTCCACAAGTGCATCATGTCCAGCTTCAGCCGCCATATACAATGGAGATATATCCTCCTTGTCTAGAAGAAAGCAAGTGCTTCGATCTTCACGAACAAGTTGCAAAGAAACAGATACATGGTTTCCTTTCAAGGCGAGGTGCAATGCGGTATCCCCATCATTGTTGGAAACTCTGAAAATATTCCCAATTACCATATGCTCTGATCCAACCACCATAGCTCTATCTTGTGGAAGCCGCCTTAGGGATTCAACAAGAAGGTCAACTATGAGCTCGTGTCCTGCAGCAGCTGCTAAATGGAGAGCAAGGTCTCCCTTGTAGTTTTGTCTCACCAGAAGAGTCTGGTAATGAGAGAAATCTGGGACGAAGTTGCCATTTAAGTTAGGGTTCCAACCCCTAAGAACGTGTAGCTCATGGTCAAGGATACGCCGCACTAAGTGTTCATAACCATAAATAGCAGCAAGGTGCAGAATCGTATTCCCCTGGAACGTGACCTGATCAAGAACAGGAATTTCATTCTCCTGCATAATTTCTTCAAAGTCTTGAACCTTACCCATAACTACTGCCCCATAAGTCTCAGGATCCATATAGAGTGATCTTACTGATAAAAAAAAGATAATTAGACTTGGGGAGCTGTTGAGCATTTAAACCAGTGGTATAGATCTTTGTTTGACCTCCTCAACGAAGCATAGAACTTAAAAAAGTCTGGGAATCTTCAAGAAGCATGAGTGCATCGTGTTACGGAATATCTTATTCAATTAGCAAATCGAAGTCATGTGAGAACGTGACTTATGTAAGAATCTTAGACTAGTTTGTTTGTCCATGCTTTAGATATTTCGAAAATTAAACAACAAAAATATAGTTATAGCTACATTGGTTTAAAAATAACAATGCAACTCTAGGAACAACAACTAGTCTTAAAATAATCAGAAAAGAAGAATCTCAATCATGTCCATTAAAAAATTAGCAGTGGATCACATCTCCAATCTGATGGAGAGAGCTTGTAGTGGGATGGTGATATTTCCCGCTTCCCTCTCCAACGACAGAAAATTTAAAAGACTTTTGAAGGGGCGAAGGAAGTGATTGGTTCAGAATTACCCAGACGGCGGAGATCAAGGAGGTTGATAGTAGTGGGCTTTTAAGACCCAATATCATAAAGCCGAGTTATTTACTATCGTTTAAGCTTTTTCACTAATGAATACTTTTTTTCTTTTCTTCTCTTTTTTTTTTTGTGGTAAAATTCACTACTATATAATACGTTACGTACATAAAGCCCTACTCCGTTTAGTCGAAATTTACTCAATAATCGTTTCGTTGTTTTAACTTTTATGCAACAAATCCCTGTAAGGCTGTAAATATCGTTCAAGCTTTGCAATTATACGATGTCGTCTTTCGCCATACGTAGTTGTTTCGTGCTGTCTTTGTTATACTATTTTTTTTAGGTCAACTTTCTCAAATTTCTGCTAGCTGATCATTTTCAGTAAGCCATCGATCAGGTTGCATGCTTTATCAAATTTACAAGTTGTATTTCTATTAGTAATTGATTAGCTAGTTGGAATAAATATAGATCAAGCAATTTCCAAGTAGCCTTTCGTATACGACAAAAGGTGTATATGTAGATTAATAATGTGGCTCTTTCAACTAAAAAATAAACTGGAAATTATTTTATTATCATATTGACGAAGAAAAAAACAAAAGTACGTCCAAAACAATCCTGAACGTGAGCTTAGAACAATTTATTCGGGTGAGAACTTTTTTTTCCTTCTTTTTTTTGATAAAACAAAACAAACAGCTAGTCATTTTTTCCTTCTAAAACAGCTAGGAATATTTTCAATAAATGGGAAGGCCTGATGTGGACTTGGATCGACGATTAGCAGAAAAACATCCGGCGATACCAAGAAACAATGTCAGATCCGCACCATCTCTTGATTTGTCCACTCTCTTCGAAGAAACTAGTGAAACTATTCCGATGGATCCAAAGATGATGGCTGCAATAAGAGCAGGTAACGAAAATTACCTGAGAAATAATAACAGTTACGTTAGGCTTGCTCCAACCTTAGTGAACGACCGTGGAAATACAGTACTTCATCTTGCTGCTTCATCGGGTCACGCAAGCCTAGTGCGTTATATAATCAAAGAATACCCAAGTTTGCTAATGAAGCCAAATTTGATGGGTGAAGTTGCTCTCCATGTGGCAGCAGGAGCAGGCCATCTGGAGGTTATATGGAATCTAATTGATTTCATAAAAGATATATCTTGTAATAACATAGGTGTTGCAAAAAGGATATATTTTGCTAAGAACAAAAACCAAGACACTGCTTTGCATGTTGCTTTGAAAGAGAAACATATAGTGGTGGCTTCCTATTTGGTCTCAGCAGAAAAATCTTTGTCTTTTGTTGCCAACAACGATGGGTTTTCTCCCTTGTATCTTGCTGCTAAAGCTGGAGAGGCAGGTCTTGTGACAAAAATGTGCAACGAAACAAATGAGTTAAGTTCAAAGGTTGGAGGAAGATCCATAGTACATGCAGCATTAAAGGCTAATAGGAAAGGTTTGTTGTAATTTCCATTAAACATATCTACAGTACTACACCCATAATTTTCTTGTTCATACGCTACTTTTGATCCCAAAAATAACTTTTTTTTTTTTTAATAGATATCCTTGCTGATATACTTAGCAAAGATGCAAGTCTTATCAACTTGAGAGATGAAGGAAGGACTTCTCTTTCTTTTGGAGCATCCATAGGATTTTATGATGGATTTTTCTATATTTTGGAAAAAGATCTAGACAAGGTTTATGTCAGCGATGATGATGGCTTATTTCCAATTCATATGGCGGCCAAGTACGGTCACGTTCAAATTCTTGCGGAAATTCTTAAGCGTTGTCCAGAGACACTTGAGTTGCTTGATAGGGATGGTCAAAATATTCTTCATATTGCGGCAAAGCATGGGAAACTCGAAGTTATCAAGTTTATCCTAAGATGTTGTAAGGATAAGAACAAGAAAAGGTTGGTTAATGAACAAGATGCCGATGGCAACACACCGTTGCATCTAGCCACCACAAACTGGCACCCTAAAGTTGTGAGTTTGTTTACATGGGACCATAGAGTTGACCTGAAAAAAACAAACTACAATGGTTTCACTGCTTTAGATGTTGCTGAGGAGAACATTGATTCGAGCTACATAGTTCATCAGGTAATATGCCAGGATGTCTCTCCCCAGTGAAGGTTGTCTCAAATTATTTGAAGGTTATAGCATAAATTTTTTTAATTGAATACTCTAGTTGCACATGCTAATAGTCAGTTTTGCTCCTAATATCCGCATGTATAAGTTATCCATACTAATCCTTGTATGTGTACATATGTATATACAGAGATTGACATGGATGGCTTTGATCAATGCTGGTGCACCAAAAAGTTCCGTTCCAATTACAGAGAATCTTAGATCATTCAAGAAGCCAGATGGTGTAAAGTACAAAGATCGAGTCAATACTCTTTTGTTGGTTGCAACTCTTGTAGCCACCATGACTTTCACTGCAGGATTCACATTACCTGGTGGTTACAACGACTCTTTTCCCCACTTGGGAATGGCCATTTTGGCCAAGAGAACGGCTTTCCAAGTCTTTCTTGTATGCGATACACTGGCGATGTATTCTTCTATCATAACAATAGTTGCTCTCATTTGGGCACAGCTCGGTGATCTTTCTATCATACTCAGTGCTTTCAACATAGCACTTCCATTTCTCGGACTTGCTCTTACATCAATGTCAATAGCATTTATGGCTGGCACGTATGCTGCGGTAAGCCATCTGCCCTTGCTTCGTTATTTCATTTTGGGTATTGGTACCATATTCATATTGGTTTTGTTGCTGCTCCTTGTTCCTTATGTATCTCCATATGCTCATGCCCAACCCTTTCTTCGACATATTTTCTACTATCCCTATTTCCTTAAGCTTTTGGCTGCTGGTGACAACAACCCTATGCATGTTGATGTGTACACTGCATCAGATGAATGAAGAAAATTCATACCTTTCTATTGTTTTTTAGTACCCATGTAGCTTTTTTTTTTTTTTTATGTAAACAAATCAGGACTTAATAAGGTCATAGAGGCTTGAATGTTAAAATTTAATATTTTTCTTTGCTATTAAAGGAAAGTTAAATTCTCTACTTTGCGTGATTTGATATCACAATAGGAAGTAAAAGAATAAAATTAATCAACAAACAGTTGAAAGGCGTTTGTATAGTAGAACACATTATAAGTGGTATGGCGATATGTTGACATTTCAAGATCTTGTAAGATCAGTTTCTCTCATCTCTCTATCTCTGTTTTGGACACTCTGTTTTGTTCATTGAATAACAAGAAAGTGTTAGAGAACTTAGAGAGATAACACAAAGAGATTACATCTTGTTTTCCGATCTCAAGGATGGTTTCTTACAACACACACACATCATACTTATACTACTTCTACTAGTTGCACCTCACACATGCTCCCATACTTAAGACCATCATGACTCTTACACATTAGACCACACTCCTAGTTACTAACCCTTACACATCATAGGCTTGCTTTCTTACACAAGTCACACTACTACTACAACAACTCTCTTAGCTAGGCTTTAACCAAACAAATGACTTAGTCACAACACAACTTTCTACTTTGTCTTGTCCTTGGTCTCTTGCTTCTACTTGTCGAGTCCATCTTCCACATGGACCACCAAAACATCTTTCTCTTTGGGCCTAAATCAAGTTGGTGGCCCATGAAAAAAACACACAGGCTTGTTGACCTTTTTCTTGTCGTTGACTCTGCTTCTTCTTCTTCACGGAGCTTTGCTTCTTTTTCTTTGTTCTTCGACTCACTGATTTCTTCTTTCTCTTTGTTGCAGATTTAATCAAGAACTCAATTCTCAACACGATAGTAGAACACCTTATATGTGGCACTAATTTTGAAGGTGGTCAGCATGAATTTAGGACAGCCAATTTTTTCCCTTTAAGAGCAACTGTCGATATAACATAACTATAGACGACAATGCTATTGTAGATGAAAAAAGCTTGAAATGCAGATTCTCCGTAAGAATGTTTGACATTTGGCTTGGGTTGGATGTGCTGTCGTAACTTAGTGGCACACTCAAGCCTGCAACAAAATACAGTGTTGCCACGGGAAGTGTCTCTATCCTTGAGAAAGTTTTGGATTATTCCTCATATGATGTAGAGATGTTTATTGAACTCACCACATGAACATATTACAACATTAACTAGTTAAGAATCTTGACTAGTATTGGAGGATTCATCATCGTCACATACAAAACACCATTCTAACAGGTTGTGTATTCCTTCATAATTTCCCATGGATGCTCCTCATGAAAGCATGTCCTTCCTTCTTCATCTCACTCATTTACAAGGCTTGGACCTCCATCAAGCGGGAATATGACAAGTCTTGTGTTAGTCTATTGCAGGAGCATTGTAATTATTGTGTTGACAGCTCAGCAACTATAGTTGAATGGGCTATGGGCTAGCTGGAGAGCTAACAGCTTAAATGGAAGTATAGGCAGAAAGGTCGAGCATTCTGGATTGGCCTAGGACCATTATATTTGGACTTTGGGGAGATTTTCAAAGGTCTCAAGAAATTACTCTCTTTCTATGTTCTGTTTCAGTTTTGATTATCGTTTCTTCTTTAACCGGCGATTCAAGGATTAACAAAGGAGAATCAATAACTCATCCAGGTTTGAGGCTTTGAGCTTGTGATCCTGCAAATTGGCAAAAATTCAAATCAAACCTGTTCCTGACAGGCAAGCCTGAAACTCGACGAAAAAGCAAGAGAGACTTACAAAGTTGAGACTTGATATCAGACAGGCAAGCGGAGTTAGTATAATGCATTTAAAAAGCTTAGTACTTGTTGTTCCGAGTTACAAAGTCAACTTTAAAAAACCTAGGCAAATTTACATACCCCAATATAATGCATTTCCAAAGCTTAGTACCTATTGTTCCTATACCCATGGGCTGAATTATACACATGCAAATCAGGCCTAATAACATGGCCTTTCAACTCAATGGCTTTGTATCTCCTAGACCAAAATCTAGGCAATAATATAACCCAACATAAACTCCTCAACATTAAGCAACTTTGATTTGTTTCCAACACAAATGTACATCTCTTCTACTATGTTTCCTTACACTTGAAGAAAGTGAACAGTAGAAACCAAGCTAGCAATAAGAAGTAAAACCTAAAACAAGAGAAGACAAAGAAAAACACAACACATAAAGAAGACGTAGATTCTTCCCAGCGATTTATCCGCCTGCATAATCCGCCTCCTCATCCTCGGCCCGCTTGTCCCTGCGAGATTGTAAGTATCCGGATATGCAAATCTATCCATCACTTGTGTTCCAAACAATCTCGTAGCTACCATTTCTCCAACCATCACCATCATTGGATCCAAAACAGCAGAGTATGATAAACTGTCTGAACTCATAACCCCTGAGACAGGGTAGTAACCTTCCTGTGGGCTATTGAATTGAACACGTTGTGATAACCGCATGTCGGCACTAGAAGGCATCTCAAGCCGGTAAACAGGTCCTAATGGTCTTCTAGGGACACTGGTTTTACCTTCTTCCTGAGTAGTACAACGGCCTCTGCCATACAAAGGAACCAAAGTAGTAGTAGACACTTTGGATTTACAAACAGGACACTGTCTATGTCTTTGGTACTCATCACTTGACGAGAAACTCTGTACATCAAGCCATTTGTGAATACAGGGCCAGCAAAAGAGGTGACCACAGAGAGTCACAACAGGCTCTTGAACCGAGTCTAAACAGATATTGCAGTCGAAATTGGAATCATCAACATTATCATCAGAAGGAGCAGAGACTGAGATAGGTTCAGGTTTCTTGCTCTTGAAACAAAATGCACCTTCTCCATAAAGTTCTCCAAGTACAGCAGCATCTTCATAAGATTGATCCAAGGCCATCGGTCAAAATCCTGAAAAACAAATGTTTGCATTAGATCAAAGATGAATGCTATGATTTCTTATAAAAAAACTTAGGTATCAATTAAGATTAACAAGTGAATCACACAAAGATAGCCTATTTTTATCCAGATGAGAATTAGGTTATTCAGAAAAGCTCAAGGGATTAATAAAAAAGTTTAAATTTTCTCGAATAACCATAAAAGTTTAAATTTTTTTGGGAAACCGACGAAATGAAGGGAAAAAAAACTCGTGATTCAACAGGAGCAGGGTTTTGGCTAATATACACTTAAAACTCGTAACTTGATCATCAAAATACCAACTTAATCAGATTTAGCTAACGAAAACAACAAATTCGATAAAAATTTAATAGCAAAGCCCCCAAGAAAGACAAAAAGAGAGAAGGATTTACACAAGACTTAGGAGAAACAGAGAGACAAGAAACTCATCAGTCACACCTCAACGAAAAAAAGTTCAACACCAATTCAATATCTAAAGGTGGGAAAAGAAATAAAAACCCAAATCACAAAAAACCGAGAAATTTGCGGAATCACAGATACATATATTTACATATGTGTCTAAAACATATACGCAAAGGCACGTATATAGGAACTATGAAGAGAGAGAGAGAGAAACAGAGTTATATTTAAGAGATACGAACCAGACAATCGGCGGCGTTTGAGGGAAACCCTAAGCAACTGTGTCAATGGCTGATTTGAGCAGAGAAGAAGAAAAAAAGTAGAAAGAAGCGGAGATGAAATAAAAAAAAAATCTGGTGTTTTTTTTTTTGTAGAAGAGAGAGAGAGAGAGTAAAGAAGGAAAGAGAGAGATTCACATTTATTTATATTTGGAAAATACTTAAAATTTAAGATATTATTATTATTTAATATGCCTCGAATTCGAGACCATCATCTTCACTGACGTGGCGATGTGCAAGATTCGTCACATTTTTGTATGTGTTTTCGTTTTAGATAAACTCTCTCGTCTCTTTGTTATATAAGCCAGTATCTATCTTTTTAACTTATTTTTCGCCAAAAGGTTTTATGAGCTAGTGGTTCTTAATGTCATCATAGTATATTTCTCTTTAATTAAACACTAACATGGTTAATTATGTCAACTGTATTTTTTTTTTAATTGACACCTGCCATTAATTTAATAGTGTCAAACGTAGAGATTTTTATACTATGTTGTACCGTTCATATCCAGAACAATGTTGGATCATTATCCATAAACATATTCTTCCTTTTTTCTGAATGATCCTTTTTTAATTTTAACGTACTTGAGAAAATAGCAGATTTACTTCTTAAACTAAAACACGTCTCTATTGGGTTTTTTTTTGGAGTTTATGTAATGGTGAACTTACTATATATACACTCTTTTTATCTTTTAAGTAATTTGCTTTAGTGGAGAAAAAAACAAACCATTCCATTATGTGTAACGTTCGTGGCACAACAAATGTCATATCGCTTCTGTCTTAAGGTGCATTGCATTTACGCCAAATAAATGTTTGCACTTAGCACATTTTTTTAATTTTTTTACGTAGCACATTTTTTATTTTTATAAGGGAAGTAAAAAAAAAAACAATGTTTGTACGTTCTCTAAATTTTGTGAATGATGATACGTCGCAAATCATAAGAAAGAATGAAGAAAAGCTCACTTATACTGAACAATGGGTAATGGAAGAGAGATGACTAATTACTACTACTACTAATATTTCTTAAACTAAAAACTATATTAATATATAAATCACAGTGAGAAACGGTGATTGGGTGGAGTGAAAAAGGACTAATGAGAGGTGGAAGATGGCTCGCTTCACGTTTTGCCAAAACTTTCACAACTAACGATGGATCTCACATTAAACAAAAACCACGAGTCACGCGTTCTGTTTTGCTCTTGTGGGACTTCCTTTTTATTAATACTACAGTTATTCTACGAGTTTTAAAAATAAATTTAATTAGATGACGAATCTTGAGTTGTTTCTAATCTAATTTATATTGTGATTAGACACAAAACACAATTAACTAGTATGTCGGACTAATTCTCCTGACGCGTGGACCACTTCCTTTGTCAATTCTTCGGAAAATAAATCAATGGTGTGATTTACTTATCCATTAGTGTCGTGATACACGTTAGTTATCTAGTGCCAATCTAAAACTGTATCAGAAGTCGTCGTTATTCAACTTTCAACACGTAAACATCTTTTGGATTTTTTTTTTTTTTTTTTTTNATCGGTCTTATATTAAATAGAGGAAAATTTACAATAGTGCCATAGGCACCTTTAAAGCTTCGAAAGGATAGCTTAAAAATACAGAGGCTGAAAAGTAGGGAGAGTAAACATGTCCTTTAGGACGAGTGAAAATGAGAGAACCATAAAGTTAGATAGGAGATAGTTTATTCTAGCTAATAAATAAACTTGTGTTTTGTATAAGTTTTGCTACAAACTAGTAATTTATATTGGGAATGTTGATTATATATGTTGAGTATAACTATAATAACATATACCATAGTAATCTGTAGTGATATTGTACATTAGAAACAATTAAAACGTGTATATATGCTACATCGAATTGATTGATATATAATGATATGATTTACACACTCGTGCTCGAAACATTCCCATTCTACTGAAATTAGACAACAATCTATAGAAGATCAATTTCAATTTGTGTTTTCATTACATGCTATTTGTTTCATAAGGATGAAAACACATGTTATCGTGTAACGTACATGAAAGTGAACAATGATATAGTTTCGTTGTGTATAATTTATTTTGTTGAGAATATAAAAAAAACTATCGGAAACATATATATATCCACCTTTCAGTGTTTTTAATGATCTAATCAAACTGCAACTTGTCTGGTATGAGAATATGGCCGACAATCAAAACCAAATGATTGGAACATTGTCCGCTTGTTAATATTAAAACATCAAATAAAGTCTTCATGTAAGTAATGTCCTTTCAAACAATCTAAGAAACTCAAGTTGGGGTTAGGTTTCGCGAAGTTGTCCGATATTGACCTTGATTTAAATATTTCACACTTGTTCTAATTTCGATCATTATATGCTTTAAGTTCCATTTGTAAAGAAAAGGTTCGTGACTTCTTAGCCGCGAAAGTTGATTCAAAGAAGAAAGGGTACCGAAAAGGCATTCATAAAGTCCAAATGACAATATTATAATGAAATGATACAAAAATAGAAGTCACGAAAATGCATTTATAAAGTACAAATGATAGTATTATATAATGAAATGATCGTCCAAACAAAGGTCACGAAAATCACCATTTTCTTGACCTTATCTTCAGCCAATATATATATATATATATATATATATATATATATATATATATNTATATATATAATTCTTGAATAGAGGACGGCAAGAAACATAAAGATAGACATTACCAATAGACAAGGTTTCATCCTGTTTACGATTGAAGCCTTCGTGATAATTTGGTTTTTCAAGCATAAAAACCAAATGAAGATGATTGATTATAAAACAACTCCATTAACTTATCATATCATTAAAACTCCATGAACGCATCATATATCACTTGTCTGGTTGAAACTTCTAATCTATATCCATAACAAGTAACTTCGTTTGGATGTGAATTTGGTCCTCGATCGGATCAACAACTCTAAAAACCCCCAAAATCTTGTCCTGTGGATCAGTCCAAAAAACTTCAATTCTTTTGGGTTTTATTCATTTTGTCCTAAATGTTACATCCTTATCCATAAATTGGGTACACATAAACTATGATAAATTTATTTGCGTGTGCAAAAAATGAAAGCGAGATTTCAAACGTAATTTTTTTTTGCTTGTGGATCGATAAAGAGTTTTTTTTTCAGTTTTATATAATGTTTCTTTAGAACATGTATAACCTTTTAGCCCCTTTGCGTACATACGCACATTTGAGTATAACAGAATACAATAATCTAAATATATAATAGGCTTACGAATATGTAACAAACCTTAACGTGTGTTTATCAAAAAGGTTGCAGAACCGAAACAATCTGGTTCTCATGACCAAACAAGATCCCACCAATGTTTTTTTTTATATTGCTGTTCCATTAATCTAGTCCAAGATTGATATTTGATTTAATTATTTAGTTCCGCATCTCAAAACATCTTCGAACCGGTAAAAATCACATAAAGACATGACATCATATTATTTATCCAGGTCTAAGATGTTCAGTGATGAAGAAAGAAAGATACAGTAGAAGAAACAGATAGCTATGAAGAAAGCTGAGTTACAGAGGGCAACGACACCGAGAGAGAGACAGGGAATAAGAGATCTTACAGACTCGACAGTGAAATTTCATTACAAGAACTTATCAATGCTAGATGTGAGAGTGGTTTTGGGCACAGCACCTATGATCGTATCCTTCTTCTCACCATTGACAAATATCATGATCGTAGGAATGCTTCTAACTCCGTACTGGCCTGGTGTTGTAGGAGATTCATCAGTGTTTAGTTTGTAGAACTTGATCTTCCCAGTGTACTGTTGTGCTAGATCATTAACGAGCGGGTCAATCATCTTGCAAGGTCCACACCATGGTGCCCAAAAGTCGACCAATACAGGCCCGTCTGCCTTAAGAACTAGAGAATCCCAATTCGAGTCAGTGACCACTGGAACTGCAAGGATCAATAACCCACATCAACAAGTTATAACTAAACCATTTGAATTCATGAATGCAAGCAAAAGAAATTAGCCAAGATAGAAGAATAACACAACAGACAGCTGACCCATTTATACATCTTCAGCCAAATCGGTATGTTGTTTCTAATCTATACTATAGTAATCCAAAAGAGAAAGGTTCTCTAAAGCATTCCAGTGAAGAATAATGCTTCATGTTTTCACCAGAAATGAGAAGAGCAATGAATGAGTTTGTAGTTCTCTACAATGATACCAATGAGTAGCAGTGTAGCAGACATCCCTGCTAATCTCAGTTAAACACATTATTATCATAGATTAAGGAGTCTAAAGTCTTAGAAAAGCAAACAAACAAAAATGGCTATCTATCTGCTGGTAAACAGATCCAAAGAATGAAGATATATTTACTCTAAAGCAAAAAAATCCCCACATTGCTACCACATGAGCGAAATAAATGCTTCTTGTCACAATGTGTATATGATCCAACCAATGGAGTAGTTAGCCAACCTAACTTTTATGTTGTTCTACTTAAAAAGAGAAGAGATCCTAAAACGCAACCTTCTTTCGATTTTTTCACGCAACTGGCATGAATCATTCACTCATTTAACAGAAACCTCAATTTCAGCAGAAAAATTCTCAAACGCATACTCCTCCTAAATCCTAACCAAAACTCTTCTTCTTCCTCCAGATTCAGTAATCTGGAAACTAATCACAAGTTTTTTAAAAAAAGCTAAGATTACAAATTACTAATTCGAACAATCATCAACACAAAAATCAGCAGTTCATAAAGAAACAACCAAAAATCCATAAACAAGCAACGAATCGAGTGAGAGAGAGAGAGAGAGAGAGAGAAAAAAACATACTATCGGTAGTAGTTTCCTGAGCTTCACAAACGACGGCTCTCCGTACTCTAGAAACCCTAGGATGATGAATCGAGGTCAACGAAGACGGAGAGAGAGAAAGACGGGTTCTGAGACCTGATGATTCCGGTAAGACGGCGAACATCCGGCGAGAAGAGAGAGAAGCCGATGGTGGTGGTGAGGATACGATTTTGGAATCGGAACGGAGAGAAATCGGTGGACGAGAGGTACAAGTGAAAGCAGCCATGGCTTTAGATAGAGAAGAAGAAGAAGAAGAAGTACGAGAGAGAGAGAAATCCCAAGTGTAAAAAATAATATCCGAACAGAAAAGAAAAAAAAAAGAAAAAGATAACGAAAACTAATGGAAGAGAAAAGTTACGAGTACAACTACAAACACTGATAGCTAGATTTTTTTTTTTTTATATATATACACACTTTGAAAACAAACAGATACTGCTTTCGTTTTTCAATTCTTTTTTCTAGGAAAAAAAAAAAAGTGTAAAAAAATTAATACGGTTGGGTAAGATCGTAAAAAACAATAAAAAACTGTAAGCCTGGAAATGTTTTTGCGATACACATTATTGGGCTTATATTAGGCCCATTTAAAACAAGTGTGGTTGATTATCCTCAAAATCATATTGTTTATCTAAATTAAATGGATGGTAATTAAAAATAGGATTTGTTAGTAAATTAGTACATTTTGGAAACTTAATTAGAAAACTAATACATTTACTACTTAAAATTGGAAAAATAGGGTATTGTGTAATAGAGAGTTTGTGAGATAGGAAAAAATGGTGGGGCATAGGTTTGGTGAGAAAATTACAAAAATGGGTATGTGTATGGGTAACAAATAAAGCTTTTTTTTCCTCCAATCATAATTATTCAAATAATTGTTAATATAATCTATTTTTGGAAAACTTCTTAGGTACAAAAAAAAATACATTTTTTTTCTTTACAATATGATATGAATTTTATTTAATAATTTTTAAATATATTATATAAATCTTTTGTATCCGTACACCTTAGTATGTGTACAGATGTCTATACACATTATTATGTGTATAGATGTCTGTACACATTATTAACTTTACAGATGTAATTTGTATAAAAATATTGTAGTACATGTATATGTACAGACATTTGAAACCCTAAGAATTAAACAAATTTTATTTGTACACTTAATAATGTATAGAGACATATGTACACATAATAGTGTGTACATACATCTGTACACTTAATAGTGTGTACAGACATCTTTACACTTAATAGTGTGTACATACATCTTTACACTTAATTAGGTGTACGGAACTAAAATTTGTAAAAGTATTTAATATTATCAAATAAAATCACCAAACAAAATGCATATTCAATTATAAAGAAAAAAACATAGAATTTTTTATTTCTATAAAAATTTAGAATTTTTTTTAATTAGTCAGCATTTTTTTTTTTAGATTATATGGAACATATAATAAAAAAAGAAAAAAATTAAAACGAAAATAAAATTAAAAGACTCAATAACATGTGTTATAAATATTAAATGTTGATGAGGGTTGGAAAGTCTTGTGAACAGTAGAAAACAATAAAAATTGTGGAATTTGCTAATTATAAATAGTGATTGTACTATTTTTATAATTATGTTTTGAAAACTATCTATTTTGCCAAATATTTCTTAAAAATATGGTAATTGTGTTGCAACCGTGATGAATGGAATGTTAATTTGGAGGCGCTGGTCCTAACGACAAGCGATGGACAAGAATCAAAAGTTTGTAGTCACTGATTTATTCAATGATGCGTTTTTTAGCAACAAAGTTTCAGCGATTGAACATATCATAGCGATCATAATCGACAATATTAAGTTAATAACAACTACTAAACAACAAACTTATTAGTCGTTTGTATTAGTACTGGTAAACTAAAATTTAAGTTTATGATGGTGTGGTCTCGAATCTCTAAACATTTTAGATATTTTTTTTGTTGTTGTTTTAGTTGTCCTATTAATAACTTTTGCAAAAAAAAAAATATTGTCCAACGTTTGTGTTAATTCCCCATTGGGCGTCGCTTGCTTATGATCTTCATATTTGACAGCTAAATCGTGGTAGATGATGGTTCAATCAAAACAAAACAAAAAGGTGAAAACGACACAAAATTAAACTAGTTTCTATAATTGGATTAAATTCTAAACGTAGGAAAATGTTCAATTTCTTCTCTTCATGTGAAAACACTTTTGATAGGTCACCCACTTCAAGACACACATATACTTCGATAAACTCATATAAAGTCATACAACAAAACTCTAATTTTGCTTTTCACTGACTTTTGCTATTTAAAGCAATGTTAGATCAATAGTCAGAAAGAAAGAAGATTAAAAATATAAACGTTAAAATAATTTTGTTTTAAAACGAATAAACGATCAAAAGGACTTGTTGTTGGTAACACTATCAGTACTGTATATACTGTTGACAAGAAAATCAATACAAATATCGACTATATTCAAAAAGCAATGTCAACTTTAATACGATCCCCCAGCAGACAAAACACACCGAAGATACACCTATAAGTTAGGACAACGGCTCAATGAAAAAATGATACTGTATTTGTTTCTTCTATGATGTCATCGTTCATGCATCTAATGACAATATTAGAAACTACAACATTTGTGTATTTCGACAGCTGTTTTACATCTTTCTTTCGAACCTATGGTTAGAATCAACTGTTAAATTGTCCAAAAATTTCCTATCAACTAAATATTATTCAAAAATAAACACACAAATACACACAAAAATGTAAAACCAAATGAAATGGATTACATAAGAAAAACCAGAATCCATGCGGGTTCGATAATAGACAGTTAAATTTTCTTCCTTTTGTTTCATGGAACACTCAGTTTCATGGACAAAAAAAAGGAAAAATAATATTACAACTAACATTGAAGAAAATAATATTGTATATATAGCAAATAATATATGACAAAATACATAGTCGTTTTACCATGACATCAGTTTTGGATTTTCTATATACATTCTGTCATTATGTGCGGTTGAAACTTAAATACATTTTTCTAATGAAACAAAAAAAATTTACAGATTTTGTTTTGTTGCACCACATGTCATAAAGAGAACAAACAGAAAAGATGGTCGTGTGTTGAAAAATCGGACGGTGACGGTGAAGATAGTTGAAAAATCTCAACTAACAACACTTCCCATTCAATTGATATATATATCGTTGATTACCCAACTCGTTTATTTATTGAGTTTATGTATTTGTTGTGTTCTCACACTTCTCTCCGATGTTTTTCTCTTCTTACATTTTCTTCTGTTCCTCATAAAAAATAATAATTGAAAACTAAATTGATTGGCTGATCGATGGTGAAGTTGACAAAGAGAATAGGAGGGCTTGTGCTGCGATTGGCAGCGTTTGGTGCGGCTCTTGCCGCCTTGATCGTTATGGTCACTAGCCGCGAGAGAGCTTCCTTCTTCGCTGTCTCTCTCGAAGCTAAATATACGGATATGGCCGCGTTTAAGTATGTACACAATTTTTTTCATATTTTGTTCATGTGTTTTTGTGTTCATCTGTTATACTTAAATCTTATGGTGAGTTATGTGAATATGTTATAACTGGCTAAGACATGTTTGGCAGGTATTTTGTGATCGCAAACGCTGTCGTCAGTGTTTACAGCTTTCTAGTTCTGTTTCTTCCAAAGGAGAGTTTGCTTTGGAAATTCGTCGTCGTCTTGGATTTGGTAAATAGTACTTTCTATTTCTTTTAGTTCTCTTCTCTGCATGCATTGAGATTCTTTGCTACTAATAAAGTGATGTTGTGATATCTGGTTAATGTGTAGATATTAACAACTGATTTACCTTGAAATAATTCTAAACCCTTCCTTGAGTATTCATCTCATACCAACCACATTATGTATTTGCAACAAATATGCAATGAAACTAGCTAGCCAGTATTTCTGAAATTTTCACATAAATTTGCAGCTTTTACGTAGTATTACTATTTTCTCGTTTTAGTAAGTTTTTTTTATATGGTGTAGTCCAAGAATTGAAGATTACGATATTACTAACGTTTTTATTATAGCTATAAGTTTTTATTGTATTGGCTTTTAGTTCAACTTTTGTTAAATGCTCACCTGACTTTAAATAACTCAAAAACTTATATACAGTGTCAGTACTCGATCGAAGTTGAGAACCCAACGATTTTATTATTAACTAAGAAAATTATGCGGTGAAGTGTTATGAACAAATCACAGCAGCTTGAACACAAAACGACTATAGTAGATGGGGACTGATTGTCTAAGTTATATGTTTTCATTCGAAAATATCAATATATGGTTGGTTGTGTTTAGAAGAATCTTTGAGTGGAAAGTTAAAACACTTGAATGCACACCTAATTCGTATTCGTGTCCTATTAACAAGTTTTCTTATCGTTTGTTAGGTGAAGATTAGCTAAAACATGAATGTGTTTACTTTTAGTATTAGTTGTTATATTAACTTTTTTTCTTTCCGTCATTATAAGGTGATGACAATGCTACTGACGTCAAGCTTATCGGCGGCACTAGCGGTGGCACAAGTGGGAAAGAAGGGAAACGCAAACGCAGGTTGGCTTCCCATTTGCGGTCAAGTTCCAAAGTTCTGCGATCAGGTCACCGGAGCTCTAATCGCCGGTTTTGTCGCACTCGTCCTCTACGTCCTCTTACTCTTGTATTCTCTCCACTCCGTCGTCGACCCTTTTCTCCTTCAGAAATCTTGAATCTAACTTTTCCCTTTTTGTGTGTATCGATCAAATTTTATATATAGACGCGCGCATAGCTTAAACTTTGCTCAATGTCGATGTGAGACGTAGTTCGTGTGTTGTGTTTGTATAATTTCTTTTTATGTGTCGAAATTTTCATGGCTTTGTAATTCCTTTTCTACGGATTATATGGAACACTAGTGTATATATATATAAGTACCATCTCAAAATCTTAGCTAGATAGATTATCGTTTGATTATTCGTATGGTTACCAAGCGTATATGACCTTTTTCTACGGATTATATGGAACACTAATATATATAAGTACCACCTCAAAATCTTAGCCAGATAGATTAATTATCGTTTGATTATTCGTATGGTTACCAAGCCTATACGACCTTAAGTAAACATATATTTTTAGCTAGAAAAAACATTTTCTAATTTGTATAAATGTGTCATTATAGTTGAAGGAACATAAATAAGTGTTAGCTGAAAATACACATAAAGAGACGAGTGAAGCTATATCTACGTGAGATGTGTTTTTCCAAATTATTTTAGCTAGAGAGATTAATTATCGTTTGATTATTCGTATGGTTACCAAAAGCGTATACTAATTCTCGAAATATCTCATATTTCAAATCGCAAACCGGCCTGGTTTTAGTTTTCTTCTCGGTCAAAGTCAAATACAAACCGGCTTATATTAAATGGACATTTGTTTTCTGGTTACAGTGTTCTAAAACGCGGTATGCGCTTGCTACGCGGTAAACAAACGTCTAGCGCCTAGCCGTATATACGGGTACCTAAGCAGAATCTATGTGAATTATATATTTTAGATATATAAATATATATTTATATAAAAATAACATTTATATATATATGATGAAAACTTATACACTTTAATTTTAGAAAAACATAAAACAAAAAGATAGTATCAAATATTATATTCAATCAACTCTTATCTATCAAAATAGTTTAGAATCTATAATAATCTCACATTTTAAACAAAAAAAACATAATCCATTCAAAAACTTGTAAAATTGACAAAATGTAAGTTTATACTTACTTTGGAACAAAATTAAATTTTATAAGTTTAGACTTTAGAAGCTAACTATAATATTTTTTTGAAACAAAAATATTATTTAAAAAAAATATTTAATTACAGTATTTTTTTACCATTTTAGTTAATACACCGCCTAGAATCCGTACAGGCGTCCGCCTAGACCGCATAATGTCCGCCGAAACGCTATTAGACGTCCGAATTATATAAAATCGCCTAAAGTACCGTATAGCTAAAAATTCGAAATATCCGATCACCGCATAGCATATAACCGCCGCCTAGACACCTAGCCGCATTTTAGAACACAACAAAACCCGGAGAGCTTTATATATCATCGGGAAATTTAAGGTTAAAGTTGTTCTAAATCGTGTGCATCTTCTAATGCTGTGCAAGCACATGCGACCATTTGTTGTGTGTCAGAACAAAAAGGAAGATTCCACCTTATGGATTATAATCCCACATGCCTATTATTTTAAAAACATACAATTACAGTCCGAGAAGAGCATTATAATAAATCAAAATTAAATAGAAGATGACTAGATTCACTTGATTGTTTTTAATACTGCTTTTGTCATTTGACTAGTCAGGATCCAGAATAAAATCAACAAAATATCTATTTGTTTTGGAACCATAAAAAAACGGTAGGAGACAGACTAGGAGCAATCTTTTATGAAGGATGGTACGATAAATATTTGACGGTTTGGTCATATTTTCAAAACACGTCAACTTGTTTGTATCAGTGAGAATTTATAAGCTGGGATAAAATATTCGAGAATGGGACATTCTATCCTTTTAATGACAAATCGACAATTATTATGAAATGGGGAGAAAAGTTAATAGAAAACGAGAGGGAAATGGGGAGAGGAGTAGAGGACCCATGTGAATCCAATTTAATTTTAAAAACTTTAAAGCAAATACATGAGATTTATTTATTTTTAGGGTTCTTGATTTAGCGTCCAAAGCGGTCGCATGCAAATCGCCGTTGTTCAGCGATTTTTCCTGTTTATGAAATAAAACGCTCCACTTGGATTTTTTTTTGTTTTTTTTCAACCCACTTTGTATTAATAACAAATATCGCTTAGCCCGAATTTTATTTTATGATTTTCATAGATTATTATTTTCCTTTTTTGCATATTCTTGTATTATCCTCAAGGTTAGGTTTGAAATCTCAAGAGAAGTTTTAATTTTGGAGTTGGAACTTAAAAGAGAATTAAGGTCTTTTGTATATGAACGTTTTAATTTTGTATATGAACGTTTAGATATGGCTTTTGCTTTTACGTGTAAATTAGCACATATTGACTAGGTGATTAAGCGATTCTTAATTACATATATCTTGACTAATCACGAACTTTTTACACAATTACAATTCTATTATAAGATTTACGAACGTTACAAAATCTGTGTGTTTTTACGTCAATTATTTATTAATATTACAAAAACAATTTATTAAACATCTAACAACGATCAAGAAATTATTTTACCCCATTAATAAACATTCCAATCTGTAAAGCATTAAATTCAGAGCAAAAGGCTATGATGATATTCGGAGATCCAAGATTATAAATTAATTTCAGATTTTCAATCCACATTAATGTCTTTCTTTATTTTTGCTGACTTTTTTTTCCTTTTCTATTCTTAACTTATATAGTAAGGAAACGAGAAAAGTTGAATGAATATAAAAGAAATTTCCTAACCATTTAAAACTTCGAAATTGTACTATTATCCAATTATCAGCATCGTTTGTCAAAAAAAAAAAAAATCCAATTATCAGCATTTACCATGTAAAAGCACCCAAGAAACAGCAATTTCTGTTTAGATCTAATAACAAAATTTCACTAATTTGGTTAATAATCTTGAAAATTTGATAAATTAACCATAAAGATATAAAAATATATCCAAATATTTGATCATTAGTATATTCATTAGTATATTCATTTTTAAGGTAATGATTTTATTTAATATATTTAATGTAAAAGGATCTTTAAGATAAAGAAAAAAATTCAAATTATAGTAGTAAAAAAATATACTACCAATTAAAGCCAGCAAAAAAAGGAAACAAAGAAAAAAATAAAAATAAAAGGGAGAAACTGAAACGCGGAAAGGAGGCAAAATCGTCTCGTCGCCGTCTTCCAAGCTTAAAACGAAGAATCGCACCACGCGTTTCGATTTCTCCATTGTTATTATTGATTCAGTCAAGCTTTTTCTCCGAGAAATTTCCAAGATCTACTACATGCTACTATGAGCCTCCGCCACCGCACCGTCCCGCCGCAAACTGGACGGCCGTTGGCGGCGGATGCTGCCGGAATCGAAGAGGAGCCTTATAATATCATCCCCGTTAACAATCTCCTCGCCGACCATCCTTCCTTACGATTTCCCGAGGTTCGTGCCGCCGCCGCTGCTCTTAAAACGGTAGGGGACCTTCGTCGTCCGCCGTATGTTCAATGGCGTTCTCACTACGATCTCCTCGACTGGCTCGCCTTGTTCTTCGGTTTCCAGAAAGATAACGTTCGTAACCAGCGTGAGCATATGGTGCTTCACCTCGCGAATGCTCAGATGCGTCTCTCTCCCCCGCCGGATAATATCGACTCTCTCGATTCCGCTGTTGTTCGTCGGTTTCGTCGGAAGCTTCTCGGTAACTACTCTAGCTGGTGTTCGTATTTGGGGAAGAAATCTAATATTTGGATCTCAGATCGGAACCCTGATTCGAGACGTGAGCTTCTCTATGTTGGACTCTATCTTCTCATATGGGGAGAGGCTGCGAATCTTAGGTTTATGCCTGAATGTATTTGTTACATCTTCCATAACATGGCCTCCGAGCTCAACAAAATCTTAGAGGACTGCCTCGATGAGAACACCGGTCAACCTTATTTGCCTTCTCTCTCAGGCGAAAACGCTTTCTTAAACGGCGTCGTTAAACCTATTTACGATACAATTGGAGCTGAGATTGATGAGAGCAAGAACGGTACAGTTGCGCATTGTAAGTGGAGGAACTACGACGATATCAATGAGTACTTCTGGACGGATCGATGTTTCAGCAAATTGAAATGGCCGCTTGATTTGGGAAGCAATTTTTTCAAGAGTAGAGGCAAAAGTGTAGGGAAAACTGGTTTCGTGGAGCGCAGGACGTTCTTCTACCTTTACAGGAGTTTCGATCGTCTTTGGGTAATGCTAGCATTGTTCCTTCAAGCTGCCATTATAGTAGCTTGGGAGGAAAAGCCTGAGGATAAGTCGGTGACAGTGCAGCTGTGGAATGCTTTGAAGGCAAGAGATGTTCAGGTGAGACTTTTGACCGTGTTCTTGACCTGGAGTGGTATGCGACTCTTGCAGGCTGTGCTGGACGCGGCTTCACAATTTCCTCTCATTTCGAGAGAGACCAAAAGGCACTTTTTCAGAATGTTGATGAAAGTTATAGCTGCCACAGTTTGGATCTTAGCTTTCACAGTCCTCTACATTAACATCTGGAAGCAGAAGAGGCAAGACAGGCAGTGGTCCAATGCTGCGACGACTAAGATATACCAATTCCTTTACGCTGTGGTGGCCTTCTTGGTGCCCGAAATTCTGGCTTTGGTTTTGTTTATAATCCCATGGATGAGAAACTTGCTGGAAGAGACCAATTGGAAAATATTCTTTGCTTTAACTTGGTGGTTTCAGGGCAAAAGCTTTGTGGGTCG
>NC_025692.1:21029473-21044633 GCF_000633955.1 Camelina sativa | reverse complement strand
AATATTTGGATCTCAGATCGGAACCCTGATTCGAGACGTGAGCTTCTCTATGTTGGACTCTATCTTCTCATATGGGGAGAGGCTGCGAATCTTAGGTTTATGCCTGAATGTATTTGTTACATCTTCCATAACATGGCCTCCGAGCTCAACAAAATCTTAGAGGACTGCCTCGATGAGAACACCGGTCAACCTTATTTGCCTTCTCTCTCAGGCGAAAACGCTTTCTTAAACGGCGTCGTTAAACCTATTTACGATACAATTGGAGCTGAGATTGATGAGAGCAAGAACGGTACAGTTGCGCATTGTAAGTGGAGGAACTACGACGATATCAATGAGTACTTCTGGACGGATCGATGTTTCAGCAAATTGAAATGGCCGCTTGATTTGGGAAGCAATTTTTTCAAGAGTAGAGGCAAAAGTGTAGGGAAAACTGGTTTCGTGGAGCGCAGGACGTTCTTCTACCTTTACAGGAGTTTCGATCGTCTTTGGGTAATGCTAGCATTGTTCCTTCAAGCTGCCATTATAGTAGCTTGGGAGGAAAAGCCTGAGGATAAGTCGGTGACAGTGCAGCTGTGGAATGCTTTGAAGGCAAGAGATGTTCAGGTGAGACTTTTGACCGTGTTCTTGACCTGGAGTGGTATGCGACTCTTGCAGGCTGTGCTGGACGCGGCTTCACAATTTCCTCTCATTTCGAGAGAGACCAAAAGGCACTTTTTCAGAATGTTGATGAAAGTTATAGCTGCCACAGTTTGGATCTTAGCTTTCACAGTCCTCTACATTAACATCTGGAAGCAGAAGAGGCAAGACAGGCAGTGGTCCAATGCAGCGACGAATAAGATCTACCAATTCCTTTACGCTGTGGTGGCCTTCTTGGTGCCCGAAATTCTGGCTTTGGTTTTGTTTATAATCCCATGGATGAGAAACTTGCTGGAAGAGACCAATTGGAAAATATTCTTTGCTTTAACTTGGTGGTTTCAGGGCAAAAGCTTTGTGGGTCGAGGTTTGAGAGAGGGTTTAGTGGACAATATCAAGTACTCGACTTTCTGGATCTTTGTCCTAGCTACAAAGTTCACATTTAGCTACTTCCTGCAGGTTAAGCCAATGATTAAACCCTCAAAGCTGCTATGGAACTTAAAGAACTTAGATTATGAGTGGCATCAGTTTTATGGTGACAGCAATAGGTTTTCTGTCGCATTGTTATGGTTGCCCGTTGTGTTGATATATCTGATGGATATCCAAATTTGGTACGCAATCTATTCTTCGATTGTTGGTGCTGTTGTTGGGCTGTTTGATCATCTGGGGGAGATCAGGGACATGGGTCAGCTTAGGCTGAGGTTTCAATTCTTTGCTAGCGCTATTCAGTTCAACCTAATGCCTGAGGAACAACTCCTGAATGCTAGAGGCTTTGGTAACAAGTTCAAGGACGGCATTCATAGGTCAGTCTGTGGAAGCATGCTACTGATATTCCTATATAATTTACTGTACAAAGCTTGACTCGACTGTACAAGCTGTGTAATTTTACTTCTGTTAAACAGATTCTCTGCGTTTAGTTCAATTTTACAATATTGTAATAACCTTGAGGTTGTGTGTCTGCAGATTGAAGCTAAGGTATGGATTCGGACGGCCGTTTAAGAAACTCGAGTCGAATCATGTCGAGGCCAACAAATTTGCGTTGATCTGGAACGAAATCATCTTAGCTTTCAGAGAAGAGGATATAGTGTCTGATCGAGAAGTAGAGCTGCTGGAGCTACCAAAGAATTCCTGGAATGTGACGGTTATTCGCTGGCCGTGTTTCTTGTTGTGCAATGAGCTTTTGCTTGCACTGAGCCAGGCTAGAGAGCTGATAGACGCTCCTGATAAATGGCTGTGGCACAAAATATGCAAGAATGAATACAGGCGTTGTGCTGTAGTTGAGGCATATGACAGCATCAAACATCTATTGCTCTCAATCATCAAAGTTGAGACTGAAGAACATTCGATAATTACGGTCTTCTTTCAGATGATTAATCTTTCCATTGAGTCAGAACAGTTCACCAAGACCTTTAGAGTGGACCTGTTGCCAAAGATTTACGAAACGCTGCAGAAGTTGGTTGGGCTGGTGAATGATGATAACAAGGATAGTGGGCGGGTGGTGAATGTTCTGCAGTCTCTTTATGAGATTGCAACTCGGCAGTTCTTTATAGAGAAGAAGACAACTGAACAGCTGTCTAATGAAGGGTTGACTACTCGTGACCCAGCCTCAAAGTTACTGTTCCAGAATGCTATTAGGCTTCCTGATGCAAGCAGTGAAGACTTCTACCGGCAGGTTAGGCGGTTACACACGATTCTCACCTCTAGAGACTCTATGCACAGCGTCCCCGTGAATCTGGAGGCGAGACGGCGGATTGCGTTCTTCAGTAATTCACTTTTCATGAACATGCCTCATGCACCTCAGGTTGAGAAGATGATGGCGTTCAGTGTTCTGACGCCATATTACAGTGAGGAAGTTGTATACAGCAAAGAACAGCTTCGAAATGAGACCGAGGATGGGATTTCAACGCTTTACTACCTGCAGACAATATATGCTGATGAATGGAAAAATTTCAAGGAACGGATGCATAGGGAAGGAATAAAGACAGATAGCGAGTTGTGGACAACCAAACTGAGAGAGCTCAGGCTTTGGGCTTCCTACAGAGGTCAGACATTGGCACGTACAGTTCGGGGGATGATGTACTACTACCGGGCTCTTAAGATGCTCGCTTTTCTTGACTCTGCGTCTGAAATGGATATTCGGGAGGGTGCTCAGGAGCTTGGTTCAGTGAGGAGTTTGCAGGGAGAACTGGGTGGTCGATCTGATGGGGTTATCTCTGAAAATGACCGATCTTCCTTAAGCAGAGCAAGTAGTTCCGTGAGTACGTTGTATAAAGGCCATGAGTATGGGACTGCATTGATGAAATTCACATATGTTGTGGCGTGCCAGATCTATGGGTCTCAAAAAGCAAAGAAAGAGCCTCAGGCAGAGGAGATTCTGTATCTGATGAAGCAAAACGAAGCTCTCCGTATTGCATATGTGGATGAGGTACCTGCGGGCAGAGGAGAGACTGAGTATTACTCTGTTCTGGTGAAATACGATCACCAGTTGGAGAAGGAAGTGGAGATATTCCGTGTGAAGCTACCTGGTCCGGTGAAGCTGGGCGAGGGAAAGCCAGAGAACCAGAATCATGCAATGATCTTTACCCGTGGTGATGCTGTTCAGACCATTGATATGAACCAAGACAGCTATTTCGAGGAAGCGCTCAAGATGAGAAATTTGCTCCAGGAGTACAAACATAATCATGGGATCAGAAAACCAACTATTCTTGGTGTCCGGGAGCATATCTTCACGGGCTCGGTCTCGTCGCTGGCGTGGTTTATGTCTGCTCAGGAAACCAGTTTTGTCACTCTTGGTCAGCGTGTTCTTGCAAACCCGCTGAAGGTCAGAATGCATTATGGCCACCCTGATGTATTTGATAGATTCTGGTTCTTGAGTCGAGGTGGCATCAGCAAGGCTTCCAGAGTTATTAATATCAGTGAGGACATCTTTGCCGGGTTTAATTGCACATTGAGGGGCGGAAACGTCACCCACCACGAGTATATTCAGGTTAGAAAGAGTCCACTGTTTGGATTATTTATAACTAACTATACTGCTACAACGATGATATAATTCAGGTTGTTTATCTCCTAAATACAATGCAATTTGCATAACCTTTGTCTTTGTGCATTTATTCAGGTTGGAAAGGGTCGGGATGTTGGACTGAATCAGATATCAATGTTTGAGGCTAAGGTAGCGAGTGGGAACGGAGAGCAGGTTCTTAGCCGAGATGTGTACCGGCTTGGTCACAGGCTTGATTTCTTCAGGATGTTATCATTTTTCTACACAACGGTCGGGTTTTTCTTCAACACGATGATGGTCATTCTTACTGTTTACGCTTTCCTCTGGGGACGGGTTTATTTGGCTCTCAGCGGGGTTGAAAAGTCTGCTCTAGCAGACAGTACAGACACCAATGCCGCACTTGGGGTGATCTTGAACCAGCAGTTCATCATTCAGCTCGGTCTGTTCACTGCCCTGCCAATGATTGTTGAATGGTCTCTCGAGGAGGGTTTCCTTCTGGCGATATGGAATTTCATTCGAATGCAGATTCAGCTTTCATCTGTCTTCTACACATTCTCGATGGGGACCAGAGCTCACTATTTCGGTCGAACTATTCTCCATGGTGGGGCAAAGTATAGAGCCACTGGACGTGGATTTGTTGTGGAGCACAAGGGATTTACTGAGAACTACCGACTGTATGCACGCAGTCACTTTGTGAAGGCCATCGAGCTTGGGCTGATCCTCGTAGTCTATGCTACACACAGTCCAGTAGCCAAAGACTCGTTGGTTTACATAGCCATGACTATCACCAGCTGGTTCCTGGTGATTTCATGGATTATGGCCCCATTTGTGTTCAACCCATCAGGATTTGACTGGCTGAAGACAGTCTACGACTTTGAAGACTTTATGAACTGGATCTGGTACCAAGGCAGAATCTCAACGAAATCTGAACAAAGCTGGGAAAAATGGTGGTATGAGGAACAAGACCACCTGAGGAACACCGGGATAGCAGGAACAATTGTGGAGATCATTTTGGACCTCCGGTTTTTCTTCTTCCAGTATGGGATTGTATACCAGCTCAAAATTGCAAGTGGATCCACCAGTCTTTTGGTCTACATGTTCTCATGGATATACATCTTTGCCATTTTTGTGCTCTTCCTGGTAATCCAATACGCCCGGGACAAGTGTTCTGCAAAAGCTCACATACGGTACAGACTTGTGCAGTTCCTCTTGATTGTGTTTGCCATAATGGTGATTGTTGCTTTGCTGGAGTTCACGCATTTCAGCTTCATCGATATCTTCACGAGTCTTCTTGCATTCATCCCAACCGGCTGGGGAATTCTGCTGATCGCACAGACTCAAAGGGGATGGCTGAAAAATTACAGGGTTCTCTGGAACGCTGTCGTCTCTGTTGCTCGCATGTATGACATATTGTTTGGGATACTAATAATGGTGCCAGTAGCTTTCTTGTCGTGGATGCCTGGATTCCAATCAATGCAAACGAGGATATTATTCAATGAAGCTTTTAGCAGAGGGCTTCGCATCATGCAGATTGTCACTGGGAAGAAATCAAAAGGCGATGTCTAAAGTTGAAGAAAAAACGGTAAAGCTCCCTTTTGTTCTCAACACCTTATGTTATGATTGTTTAAATCTTGAATTCCACACTGATGCGGGCTTCGAAACTTGTGTAGGTCTTACAGTAAATGGTTAGTTTAAACAAAGCTATTGGTATGCGGCGATGGAACCAGTTGGAGGTTAGCTTTCCTGAAACACGAAGTCAAGTTCAGTTTGGAAAACTCAGATGCTCATTACTTATTTCTTTATATATGTTGAAACAGGTCGTTGGAGAGGTTGAAGGAAGGAAGGTTATTCGGTTAGATCATCGGTTTAGTGAGATATATTTATTATTGTCAGTGTGGTGTGGAGGGAACTCTGATTCTTGTATGGTTTTTGTCTAAAAGGTACAGCAATTGGTGTAGTGTAGGGCGTTTTGTGTATTTGTTCTCCTTCTCTCATTGTAGAGCTTTAGAGCATTTTTTAGTTTTAATTTAATTTTGCTATCTAATGTCATCTTGCAGAGAGCTTTATCCACATTTGACACATTTTAGTTTCAGATTCGTCTTCGCCTTCCTCTTAGTTTGAGATGCTAGGCCATATATTCTACTATCCACTTTTGTCTATTATCTGTTTCTGTTTGTCATTTTCTGAGGTTTTTTTTTTTGGTTTCGTTTATTTTTATGATTCAATCCAAAATCTAAATTAAAGGACCACAACACCACTCTGTCGGTTTTGACTTTTCTATTTGGATCTTGATCTTCCTTTGTCATAGAATATATATATAAAAAAAACAGTGTGAATTGGAGAAAAACGAAAAAAGAAATTACAAATTGAGAAACCAAATAAGCATCTAAAGCCACGTGTCAAGAAATAGTCGAGGGATGAACGTGTTTGTCTGCAAGATCTTTGATCTAACGGGAAAACTTGAAATCGACAAAAATAATTTAATAAAAAATTCAACTACTTCTTCTGGGGCCATCAGCATCTATCTTCTGTGTCTCCTTTTGATCCTTATCATTGTAGTAAGAGTCAATCACTCAGGGGAGGGGAAGCTATTGGGTTTCTCTTGACATTTAATTCGATTCGATCCAGATTTTTTTTTTTTTTTTTTAATTTCTCGCCGGAGAGAAAAATTATGGAAGACCCGTTGATTGGTAGAGATAGTCGTGGTGGTGGTACGGATCGAGTTCGTCGATCAGAAGCTATCACCCATGGTACTCCGTTTCAGAAAGCTGCTGCACTCGTTGATCTGGTTCTCTTTTTCTCTCTTACTCCCTACAATTTTCATTTCTTTAATTTTTCTAAAATGTTTCTTTATACATCGATTAGAGATTCTTAATGTATTTATCATTTGAGTAGCTGAGAAGTCGAATTGTTTATTCTGAATGATTACTTCATAACTTAGCATCATTGTCTGGTTGAAATTGGGGAAATTGAGTTATTTGTTGTCTTATTATGTCTGAAACGTTTGTTGCTTCTTTTCGAGAGATGTTCTTTCTTTATCTTTTTGCTGATTTGGGAAACTTTTCATCTTTTATGACAAAAACGATTTGTGTGGGTTGACTCTCTAATATGTGGTATAGGCTGAAGATGGTATTGGTCTTCCTGAGCAAATACTTGATCAGTCGAGCTTTGGGGAGTCTGCGAAGTATTACTTCATCTTCACACGCTTGGATCTGATCTGGTCACTCAACTATTTCGCTCTGCTTTTCCTTAACTTCTTTGAGGTCAGCACATTTCTTTGGTATATAATAGTATACCAACCGTTTCTTAAAAACTTAAGAAAATCACAACTTGAAAGTAATAAATACTCTTGCCTGTGTTGTTTTGAAGCAACCACTGTGGTGTGAAAAAAATCCTACACCATCTTGCAAAGACAGAGATTACTACTACCTGGGGGAGTTACCGTACTTGACCAATGCAGAATCCATTATTTATGAGGCAAGTAGTGAGCTTATGTCTTGTTTGCCTTTGATTTTCGCTATAGATGCATAGGTTTAGTGCAGATGGGCTCATGAGATACATATACATCCACTTGAAAGTTTAAAACTTGAATTGCTTTATATTTGTTTTCTTTAAATCCTGAGAAGCCTTAAGTTGTTATTCAAGACTAGTTTATCTCGTTTAATTAGTTGTTTAGAACTTTATATCAACACACACATCTTATTTTGGATGTCTTTATTGTGCTGAAATTATAATATTTTGCGCTGTCCAAATAGGTGATTACCCTGGCTATACTCCTTGTTCATACTTTCTTCCCGATATCCTATGAAGGGTCCCGGATCTTTTGGACAAGTCGCCTGAATCTAGTGAAGGTATTTCCTTACTAGCCACTTCACAGTTTTGTGCTTCTTTTTTTGTTTTCTTTTTGAGTGATCAGAAAGTAAGAAGAGTAATTCGTCTTCGTCATGATTTCAGGTTGCTTGCGTGGTAGTTTTGTTTGTTGATGTGCTGGTTGACTTTCTATATCTGTCTCCTCTGGCTTTCAATTTTCTTCCTTTTAGAATCGCCCCATACGTGAGAGTTATCATATTCATCCTCAGCATAAGGTATTAGTAGATCCTTGCTTCTTTTTTATCAACTACATCTACATGAATTGTATGTCTTTATATCTCTATAGACAGAGTGTTATGAGCCTTAGCTTTTGATACAGATCTAGTAATAGGACCCGTTGTTAGTTAGCTAGAAAACAGAGGAACAACTAGAAAACAGAGAGACGTAAACTTAAGCTTCCTTTAACCCAAGTCTCTTGCTTAGAGAATTAGGTTAATGTTGGAAGAAGATTATTATTGATGTTTAGGAAACTATTTAAAGATCCCATACAACCGACTTTAAGACCTTAACTAAAAGTAAAACTACCAAAACCCAGTTCTAAATAGAAAAGGAAACATAACATTTTTAAAGAACTAAAAGCTTCTCAATCCTTCCTCTTCCTTCTATGATACTTAATACCAAAGTGTGTATCATTACTCCCCTCCTCGACTAAGAGCTTGTCCTCAAGCTCCAACTCTGGATACGCTTCTAAGAGCTTGTCTGCATCTTCCCAAGTCGATTCATCCTCTGCATCTTTGGTCCATTTGACCAACACTTGTCTCTTGCCTCCTCGCATTCTTGCTTTCAACAGTGTTAGTGGTTTCTCTGGCACCAATCGACCCTGTAGAACTGGCGGTAAAGTTGGCTCTTCTTGAGAGCGAGATCCCTTATGACCCTTAAGTAGTGAAACATGAAACACATGATGTATCTTGCAGCCGTCTGGAAGACGTAGGCGATATGAAACTGTACCAACTCTATCCAATATTTCAAATGGTCCGTAAAACTTAGGAGACAGTTTTGTAAAAGCTTTCTTGGTTACAGTCAATTGTCGATAGGGCTGGATCTTGAGCCACACCCAGTCACCGATTTTAAATTCCACAAACCTATGATTTTTATCATATGCAAGCTTCATTCGTTGTTGAGCCTGTAGAAGCTGTTCTCGAGCTGTGATCAAAAACTCATCTCGCTCTTCCAACGCGACATCCAATGCTTCAACCTTAGTACTTCCTCTAGCATAATCCAGCAGCCTAGGCGGCTCCCTCCCATACACCACTTAAAATGGTGTTGCCTTAAGACCAGAATGAAACGACGTGTTGTAACAATACTCCACCCACGACAACCAGCTCAACCACTGTGTTGGGTGATCTCCCGTTAAACACCGTAGATACATTTCCAGCGTTCGGTTAACGACTTCAGTTTGCCCATCTGTCTGAGGTCGGTAAGCTGTAGTGAAACATAAGTCTGTCCCCACCAATCGAAACAACTCCCTCCAAAACAAACTTCGAAAGATATTGTCTCGATCCGTAACTATGGTCTCAGGAATGCCATGCAAACGAACGATATCTCGGAAGAATGTTTGAGCGACTGAACCGGCTGTGTAAGGATGGCTTAAAGCAATGAAGTGAGCATACTTAGAAAAACGATCCACCACGACTAGAATCACCGTTTTCCCTGATACTTTCGGCAAAGCCTCGACAAAGTCCATTGATATGTCAGACCAAATTTGAGTTGGGACCGGAAGTGGTTGAAGCAAACCACCAGGTTGTAATGTTTCCCACTTGTTCTTTTGGCAGACCTGGCATTCGCCAACAAATTCTTGAACCGCCTTCTTCCAGCCCTTCCAATAGAAATCCCGACGTATCCGCTCCATTGTTTTCTGTACTCCTTCATGGCCAAAGTTGTGAAATGCAGAAATGATCTCTCTCACCAGCGCAGAGTCAGCGGCGAGATAGGCTCGACCTTTGAAAAATATTAGTCCATCATGAACCTCCCAATCGTGAGACATCTCTCCACGAATTATCTTATCTCATACTTCCGCCATATTGATTTGGTTTTCTACTTCAGCACGTAACCTTGCAAAAATTCTTGTATTAGATCCTCGTAACGCATACAAAGCACATTCTCCAACCTCTTCTTCCTCATCACGCCGTGACAAAGCGTCAGCCGCCCTATTAGACTTGCCCGAACGAAATTCAACAGTAAAATTAAATCCCAACAACTTGCTGATTCAATGTATTTGTGGAGACGTGGAAAGCCGTTGTTCCAATATAAATTTCAAACTATAATGATCAGTCCGAATTAAGAATTAACGACCCCATAAATACGGCCTCCAATGCAACACCGCTTTTGCTAATCCAATGAGCTCTCTTTCATAAGCTGCAAGCTTGTGGTCTCGTTCTGCAAGTTTCCTACTAAAGAATGCTATCGGATGTTCCTTTTGGTGAAGAACTGCTCCAATCCCACTACCCGAAGCATCACACTCGACAATAAACTCTTTAGAGAAATCTGGTAGTGCCAAAACCGGAGCCTCAGACAATGCTCTCTTGAGAGTCGTAAATGCTGCTTCAGCCTTGTCATTCCAAAAAAACCCTGTTTTCTTCAAAACACTCGTTAATGGAGCTGCGAGAATGCCATAATCGAGTATAAACTTGCGATAATATCCGGATAACCCTAAAAATCCACGAACAGCACGTGAAGACATGGGTCTCGGCCAATCTCTTATTGCTGATACCTTCGACTCATCCACCTTGACTCCCGCACGGGAAATAACATGTCCAAGATATCCGTCTTCCTCCTTTCCAAAGAAACATTTGGAATGTTTTAAAAAGAGCTTATGAGCTCGTAAAAGTTCAAAAACCGTCCTCATATGAACCAGATGTTCTTCCCATGTCGAGCTGTAGACTAGAATATCATCAAAAAAAACGAGAACAAATTTTCGGAGTATGCCTTGGAACACTGAATTCATGAGACTTTGAAACGTTGATGGTGCGTTTGGAAGGCCAAATGGCATAACTAGAAACTCATAATGACCATGGTGAGTTCGAAAAGCCGTTTTCTCAATGTCTTCGTCAAACATTCTCACTTGGTGATAACCCGAAGTTAAATCAAGCTTAGTAAAGTAATGCGCCCCGTGCAACTCATCTAAAAGCTCATCCACTACTGGAATTGGAAATTTGTCTTTAACTGTCACCTTATTAAGTTCTCTGAAATCAATGCAAAATCTCCATGTATTATCCGCTTTTTTTACCAACAAACCGGAGAGGAGAATGGTGAAGAACTTGGTCTTATAACCCCATTTCGAAGCATTTCAACACACTGTCTCTCAATCTCATCTTTCAACAAATGTGGGTAACGATAAGGTCTCACTGCCACCGGATCTACTCCGCCTACCAATGGAATCCTGTGATCAAAAGCTCTCTGCGGAGGTAGTCCTGTTGGCTTATCAAACAATTCTTCAAATTCAAACAGTAGTCCATCAAGCAATGTTGGGGTAGGTTGCGTTGCCAGTGCGTGTACCACAGACTCTCTACACGGCCTTTGAGAAACAGATTCAGATTCACTCTCCCTCATTGTTGTAAAAATCTCTTCTTCGTCTCCGATCCATTTCTCCAAAGGACCATTGCTGCTGATTGTATTAAGAGTTGCTCCCTTATCTTCCCTTACATCAGCTTCCCCATGCCATTTAACCAATGTATCTCCGCAGACAAACTCGATAGTCCTCGCCGGGCCATCCCAAATAACTCGTCCGAGAGCGTTTAACCAGCGTATTCCGAGGACTACGTCAAATCCGCTTAATGGAATTGCAAAACAATCTGTGACAAACTGATCTCCTTGCACCATCATTGCAAGTCCTTTACATAATCCATCCACCTGACACTTCCCACCATCGGCCAAAGCTACGACCCTTCCAGGCTTCCGTATCATTGGAACACCCAATTTTTCAGCCACACTACTTTTAATGAAGTTGTGAGTGCTGCCTGTGTCCAATAAAATCCATCCTGTTGCACCCGCAATATCTGCGTTGACTTGAAACGTACTTTCAGTTTGTTCCCCTTTCATGGCATTTATAGAAAGCTTCAAATCTTCTTCTTCTAAAAATTCATCTGCTTGGTCTTCCCCATCCCTTACTAGCTCTATGCGGAATAAAACTGATTGACACTTGTGTCCCGGTGCATAAAGCTCATCACAGTTGAAACAAAGGCCTTTTGTCTTTCTCTCCGCCATTTCCGAGAGTGTAAGTTTCTTACGAAACTGTTTTGGCGATCTGGTTTTGACCGAAGTGTGCTCTGTCCCTTTTTCAATCTGATGCACTTCACCTCCCATGGGAATTGGTTTAGAAAAAGAGGTCGTATATCTTGTCGTGGGAGCTGAGAGTCCTCCAAACGTGCGCACCCGTCTATCCCCAGCTATCTTATATTCATTGTCTCTAGCATACTCCATAGCTTTAAAAATTGTTTCAGGTTGCAAATACTCCACTTCCTTGCGTAAACTATCCGTCAAACCCGCACAGAACTGCCATAACTGTTGGTCTCCTGATAACTTTGTTTGTCTTCCCAAACATTCTTCAAACTGATTACAATATTCATCAACTGTACCAGTATGACGTAAGTTACAAAGCTCACCTATCGGATTAACTGCATCCGCTTTCCCAAACCTGCTCTTACAAATCTTTTTGAACTCAATCCAACTTAGTTTGTGGGTAACAGCCTTCTTAAGTTATTGTTCCAGTGATAAGCTTGACCGGTTAGCACAAATGTGGCTTGTCGAACTCTAGCATCATCATGGTAAATTCTTTGGTCTTCAAAATAGTCTTCACACTTCTGTAGCCATTCAACCACATTAGTAGTACCATCATACGGTGGAAACTCTATCCTTGCAGGCGGTAGTGTGCAACCACCACTTTCTCCACTTCTAAAATCATCTTCTCGTCCTCCCATATCTCCTGCGAAGTAGTTGGAGTAGGCTTCATCACCAATTGGTCTCACATGCCAATCTCCTCCTCCGTCTGCTCTCCTATGCCCTCGGTCATTACCTTCAGAGCGCCCTGACCAAGGACCAGTACACCCGTTTTCCCTTCCCTGTCTATCCTCACCACCATNTTCAGATAGGGTGATGAACTCATATTGATCATTCTCATCTTATGTTATAACTTTTTGAATAATTTCACAGGCTCTATGGATGTTGTTCCTACTATTTGCTAGTTGGATTGCTTTTGTTATGTTTGAGGACACACAGCAGGGCCTCACGGTCTTTACTTCTTACGGTGCAACTCTTTATCAGATGTTTATTTTGTTCACAACATCCAACAATCCTGATGTCTGGATTCCTGCATACAAGTAAGTATTAGGTGAAACCCCATTTGTGTCTCAGTTTTCTTGTATTGAATTGCATCCAGTAATTTAGTGACTAATTTGTTCTGTCTTGTAAGGTCTTCTCGCTGGTCTGCGGTGTTCTTCGTGCTCTACGTGCTAATTGGTGTCTACTTTGTCACAAACTTGATTCTTGCCGTCGTTTATGACAGTTTCAAAGAACAGGTGGATTGATACTTGATGTTTTTATGGTTCTTATGACAACTTTTAAAGCAAAAGCATTAACATATTTCGACACCATGTGTCATATCATATGTATCCTTTTGCAGCTCGCAAAACAAGTATCTGGAATGGATCAAATGAAGAAAAGAATGCTGGAGAAAGCCTTTGGTCTTATAGACTCAGATGTAAGTTCATCCACGCATAAGGATTACATTAACTCCTAGAGATATGCGGGGAAGTTCCCCTTGGGAAAAAATCTTCCTGAAAGGAGAGTCTTGTTAACCACTTTGCTGAGCATATATATTCTTCGTTCTTTATGTTATGTTTTAACAGAAAAACGGGGAGATTGATAAGGACCAATGCATTAAGCNGCTTCTATCACCGTTAGAACTGAATCTAAGATAGCTTGTTGCGATGCTGTGGTCTCTTGTAGCTCCTTAATCGGAGCCAGTTTTTCATTGAAATCCTTCCTCATTGCAGCCATCTCCCTCATGGAATCTTTTCNAGTATTTTTTGTATCTTTCCTATGTATCGAAAAAGGATATGGTTTTTAAATACTTGTTCTTGGTTTCTTCCCTTTTATTCTTTTAACTTGTGAGACCTGATATGCATTCCTTTGTCCTTTTAGGACTTTGCCGAAGATATCAAAAGAAGAATTCGGATTGATTTTTGATGAGCTTGATGATACTCGTGACTTTAAGGTAGAGATCTGCGAAGGAGGTGGCACATATGATCAGGGATACACCTTAAGATTACTATTCACATACACTTTTTGATGAATAACAGATTCTTTTCCCCTGTTTCCTTTTGAGCAGATAAACAAGGATGAGTTTGCTGACCTTTGCCAGGCCATTGCTCTAAGATTCCAAAAGGAGGAAGTAGTAAGTCCACATATACTTTATTTTTTTTCTGTCAAAATTTACTTACTTCCACTATATTTTTACATAAGCGATCCTTTGTGTTTTCATTGCAGCCATCTCTTTTTGAAAACTTTCCACAAATTTACCATTCGGCCTTATCACAACAACTGAGAGCCTTTGTTCGAAGCCCCAACTTTGGCTACGCTATTTCTTTCATCCTCGTTCTCAATTTGATTGCTGTCGTTGTTGAAACAACGGTATATCATGTTCCCATAAAGTGTAATTTTTGACATGTAATTCCTAATTCTTTTATATAAGCCACAACATATTTTGGTATGCAGCTTGATATCGAAGAAAGCTCGGCTCAGAAGCCATGGCAGGTTGCCGAGTTTGTCTTTGGTAAGAATTTGAATAGCTTTCCACTACTACCTTCTCTCCATTTTTCTCTTATTTTCTGTGTTATAACGCTGAGTAAAGTAGTTTTTTTGGATTAATATTAGATTATGATGGCCAACTTTTATCGACCACCTTTTCAGGAGTTAAGTTTTTCTCTTATAAATGTTTTCACAGGTTGGATATATGTGTTAGAGATGGCTCTAAAGATCTACTCATATGGATTTGAGAATTACTGGAGGGAGGGTGCAAACCGATTTGATTTTCTAGTCACATGGGTCATAGGTGACCTNTTATGATACTTAATACCAAAGTGTGTATCACAGAGAATGCATGACAAATGAAGACGTGTGATTGTTTCACCTACTTTTCTTCCTATTAAATTCTGTACAGGGAACTTCGATACACCCTTGTCCTTCTGTCTGGAATGCTTGGCACATACTTGAATATCTTGGTCAGTGGCCTTCCCAATCATTTTTGACTTTCAGATAGGGTGATGAACTCATATTGATCATTCTCATCTTATGTTATAACTTTTTGAATAATTTCACAGGCTCTATGGATGTTGTTCCTACTATTTGCTAGTTGGATTGCTTTTGTTATGTTTGAGGACACACAGCAGGGCCTCACGGTCTTTACTTCTTACGGTGCAACTCTTTATCAGATGTTTATTTTGTTCACAACATCCAACAATCCTGATGTCTGGATTCCTGCATACAAGTAAGTATTAGGTGAAACCCCATTTGTGTCTCAGTTTTCTTGTATTGAATTGCATCCAGTAATTTAGTGACTAATTTGTTCTGTCTTGTAAGGTCTTCTCGCTGGTCTGCGGTGTTCTTCGTGCTCTACGTGCTAATTGGTGTCTACTTTGTCACAAACTTGATTCTTGCCGTCGT
>NC_025692.1:21002636-21029368 GCF_000633955.1 Camelina sativa | reverse complement strand
TTGGCTATGCTATAATTGATAATCTTTGTATCCGCAGTTATTGGGGAAACTGCTACCTTCATAACTCCAGACGAGAACACTTTCTTCTCAAACGGAGAATGGTGAGGAATAACTATGACAATATTTGTTACAAGGGTTTTGTTTTGTACTAATCCTGACTATGGTTCTCTTCGGTCATTGATAGGATCCGGTACCTTCTCCTTGCAAGAATGTTAAGACTGATAAGGCTTCTTATGCACGTCCAGCGATACCGAGCATTTATTGCGACATTCATAACCCTTATTCCAAGTTTGATGCCATATCTGGGGACCATCTTCTGCGTGCTGTGTATCTACTGCTCTATTGGCGTACAGGTAAGTCAGACTACTGAGTTTTTTTTCTTCTTTCTGAATAATCCATGCTTACATATGTTGAAGCCGTGGTCTTTCTCTTCGTTTTTGCTTATATTAAGCCTCTTATAGCTTCATCTGAAAGTTTTAGGAACCACTGAACAGCTACTTTCATGTGTTTTCACTGTCTTCTCTCGGCTTTGATTCCTATACCAGATATAAAACTTTCTTTATTTCATTTATATATAGTTGTTTGGGGGGCTTGTGAATGCTGGGAACAAGCAGCTCTTCAAAACCGAGATGGCTGAGGATGAGTATCCTTTTTGACTTTATGAGAACCATTTAATGCCCTCAACATAGTCTTACTTAGTAGACCTGTTCTGTTCCTGTGGTTGCTAGTGAGTATTTATTGTTACGGGAGAAAAATTTCCAGTATATGGTCGTTTCTTGACTGGAAAAACTCAGCTATCTATTGTTCAACTTCAACGACTATCCCAATGGAATGGTCACACTCTTCAATCTGCTAGTTATGGGTAACTGGCAAGTATGGATGGAGGTAATTTCACTCTTCTGTTAGACCCAGTTTTAGACTCATTATAATGTCCAAAAAGAAGCATCGCAAGATTCATTGGAGCTTAGGAGGGCAATGCTAGATGTGACTGTAACTAGGTTCCTTCTTATTACCAATCACTATGGTGCAATAGTTTAAACTACTCTTAATGGTGTTTTCTTCAGAGCTACAAAGATTTGACGGGGACGTGGTGGAGCATAACGTATTTCGTCAGTTTCTACGTCATCACTATTTTACTTCTGCTGAATTTGGTGAGTTTCACTGACACCATTGCCTACGATCTCAACCAACCAGAGGCCGTGATTATTGTAATTGACTGATTATGCGTGTTTGTTTCAGGTTGTTGCCTTTGTCTTGGAGGCGTTCTTTGCTGAGCTGGATCTTGAGGAAGAAGAAAAATGTCAAGGACAGGTTAGTTATCGTCTTTAACTCGCCAAAAAGTTACTACACAGAAATGTACAGATGTTCGAGAGATTGCAAAAGTAAAAAGCCTTTGATACGTGTTTAATCCGCAATGTTTCTCTTATCTCGTTATTGTATGTTGCAGGATTCTCAAGAAAGAAGAAACCGGCGTCGATCTGCAGGGTAAGTAGAGAGATCAAATCTTAGGTTGTTAATATTCACAGTAGACTCAAAAATTCTGAAGCTTTGTTTTGTTGTTAAATTGTTATAAAGGTCGAAGTCCCGGAGTCAGAGAGTTGATACACTTCTTCATCACATGTTGGGTGATGAACTCAGCAAACCAGAGTGTTCTACTTCTGCTGACACATAATAATAAATTAAAAGAATCGTAAAAATAATTATTTACTTTTCTTGTGGATTGGATTCTATATGAAGAGATAGTAGTAGAATCTAGAAGGTGACTACATTTTTTCTTCTTTTGGTTGCATATTTAAATATTTAACGATTGTGTTTTACGATTTTTTGGCTTTTCGTCTTCTTGCTACTACTACGTAGTAGCCCGTAGTGTTTGACATCAGACCTTTTTGTAATGTTTATTTGCTCTGACTTTGATATATTTTTTTTCTTTTATTTATTTCTTCAAGGCCGACATTATAAATAAATAAATAATCCAAATCACTAAATACTGTAACAAATAACCCAAATTACGAAATCTAGGGTTTTCTACTATTCCAATCATGGATTCGGGATCAAGCAAGACAGAGGCCGAGGGGGTGCAAATCGCTTCCACGGTGGCGGAGACCGTAGAGACAACCACTGGAGAATCCTCCTGCGCTTCCTCTATGAGCAAGGACATATCCGACTCTGACGACAATGAAAGCGACGAAGAAGACAAGGGAGGTTCAACAAGCGATCATCCAGTATGGTTAGTGGATGAGATATCTGGAGGATACTTTTCACCAGATTCAGACTCTTATACGGACGAAGAAGACGAGCGTAAAGCCCGTCTTTACCGACGGAACCTCCACTTTAGCGATGTTCGTATACATACATGATTCGAAAATTTTAATATAGTAAAAAAATCAAATGATATTTAATTAATTTATGGTGAAATCTGTTTTTGGAGGTTTTAGGGCTTTCTGGTGGAAGAAGGGACTGGTCCTCCATCTTATCAATGCCGTGGTAGTATAGGTGCAATCAAACTTAAATCTCTGGACGATGAACATTCTCCGGTTGAAGGGAGGACACAGCTTCAATACGCACAAGACATGGCCAGATTGTCTCTTCGCAAATACAATGCCTTAAACGTAAGTTTCATTATTGCTATTTTTTTGACATTTGTTTTATTGGTTTAAGAGATGTGGGAATTTGTGGCTGTACATCAATTGATTGTTTTTTTTCTTTCAGGAAACCGATGTGAAATTGGACCATGTTGTAAGAATGACAGGGTCTTCTCCTGGTTCGTGGACTGCTTCGTATATCAGTTTCATGGCGAAAGAGTCTGACGAGGATGATACTCTTGTAGAGTATCAAGCCAAGGTTGCCAAGAAGAAATCAGAACGCAAGACTTATCCTATCTTTTGCAGGCCAAGTCCCAAGCTAGATCCAGATATGTAGTCTAAAATGTCTTTTCTTAATAGCTTTTGGTTTTGGATTTCTTCAAACGCATCTTGGTCCAAGCATTAAATAGTTGTTTTAGTGCTTAGCTAGACATCAGATTTATGAATCAAAGATTTTACAGATATGTTTTCCAAAACTTGAGTAAGAATAATAATATGAATGAAAAAGAGAATACTAAAAGAGTAGTATAAAATATGGGTGAATGGATTGTTGCCTTTTTGCTAGAGGCGTTCCTTACTCAACTCAGAACAAGGACAATCCATGCTGACACGATCTGCCAAAGATGTTGCCTGGAAAAAGAAACCATTAACCATATGATCTTACACTTGTCCTTTTGAGCAGGCGGTTTGGCGTTCGGTGCAAACAAATATTGGATGCATGCATTTATTCTTTTCGGATATTACTGATCAAAAACATAAGTATGCTCCTCTCAACCTGCGAGAAAATCAGTATATGGAAATCAAGAAATGATTTTCTCTTTATGATTAATCGTAGTCCAGATTGTGAAGCAAGAAAGGGAGTGTATAATGTTTATGAATGGATAAAAGCAACCTAGCCTCAAAACCAGAATGAGAGCACCAATTAACAATTACCTCGAATTCCAACAAGGGACTGAAGCAGACAATGGATCCCTCCTCATGCTGGTTGGCTAAAATAAATGTAATTTCTATAGTGGCTTTGTTCAAGGGAGAACACATCATATCATTCGGGACTACTTTAAACAAGTTCTTCTCTCTGGATGTGCGAAACTCGCTTCAATCTTCAAGATCATATCTCGTTTTAAGGAGATAATCTAGAGTTTGTGGATTTGATCAATTATGGGGATGACCATCACATGATAGCTACTCTACTTTATGACTCGTTAATAGGGGTGTCAATCGGGCTAGCCCGGCCCGGCCCGACCCGAAACCCGTAAAGCCCGCATATGTTTGAGGCCGGCCCAGCCCGGTCCGAAATATTTCCAAGCCTATATTTCAAATCCCGAGCCCGGCCCTAACAGGGCTACAAGGCTTTTCGGGCTTTTTCGGGCTTATCTTACCGATCAAAAATTCAAACTTATAAGCCTTAAAAAGTAGTATTTGAAGGTGTACTATAAAACAAATCAATCAAAAATTTAATAACTCATCTATATTCACTACAACCAACTTAATTTAATAGAAAAAGTTTAAAACTATATAAAATTTCGATACTTTAACCAAATAAACCAATATATAATTCATATAAAACATCATAGATAAAAATTTTAAAAGTATTAAGTATGGTAATTAAGTAAATATGAAAACTAGGATTAGAATTTAGAACTTTATTTACAATAAATTATTAATCATATATTGCAATCAAACAAAAATGTTAACAAAAAGGTACAAATATTTTTGTTTAATGGCTTTTCGGGCTGGCCCGAGCCCGCTCGGGCTAAGCCCGAAAAACCCTATTGCCCAAACGGGCTGAGCCTGAAAGGCCCAATTTTTTCTGGACATATATATTTAAGCCCGAGCCCGGTGTTTTTCAGGGCCGGGCCGGGCCAGTCCGCGGGCTTTAGCTCTAATTGACATGCCTACTCGTTAGGATATAATTTTTTATTATGTCTATTAAGCAAGTTTTTTTTTTTTTTTTTTNTATGCATGAGGTCTTCGACTTTGTTCTTAAAAAAAAAAAAAGACAAAATCATATTATGTATTGTTCAGATTTTTGTGGTGAATTAAGTTTTAGTGGAGAAGGGAAAGAAAATTTGTGGGAAAGTAATAATCTAACCTTTTTCTTTTTTTAACTTTGTAATTCACCTTATAGTATTGGTTTTCAAGGCTTTGGCGTAGGAGATGATGGTCTACAGAGGATGGGATGCATCTTGCCGTCCAAAGTAAGCATAGACTTGGCTTGATACTCGACAAGAGGTCTATCGGGCTTCTCCCTAGCCATAAATGTAATGTATGACTTTGATCTAGGTCCTCCGTGAAAATTACCTCTCACAACTTCAACGAACTCAACATTCAAATCCTACGACCATGTACAATAAACAATCATAAATGAGTCAGACTTAGCTACACAACTATAACTAGTAAGAAGGGTAAATGAATGATTAAACAAACCCACAATAAGAATAGGGAAAAACAGAAGAGAACTAACCTTATGTTGATTGTGTTTTTGGAGACAGACATGCACCATATCTTCCCAAAACTCACGAAAGATTTTACCAACAAGCGCTTCAAGTTCCAAGCTAATCGATGAGAAGATGCTCTTGTAGTTATAAAATAAGCTAAACTCTGGATCCCCGTAAAACCCCTATTAACCAATCACACCGCATAAAAATCACCATCTATTATATTCATGAATCTAGTTTAATTCACAATCAAAGCCAAGTGGTGTGGTGATTTTACCTTGCTCTCGATGATCTGCCGTTTGTAGATGCGATAGTGTTTATTAGCCTTTTCCATGTCGGGATAAGGCTGCTCTTCATCGGATGAGTAGCCTGTATCCGGAGATGAATAATACTCCAAACCATCGAAGCTGTCCACATCCCACTCGGGTGTAAGCAAAGCTTATGTTATACATGTGTGTGTGTTACAATATATATAGTGATGAGTAGTAGGGTTTTATCAATCACTAATTACAACATTAGTCCTTAATATATATCTCTCCTCTATACGCTCCCTCAAGATGGAGGCAGACTCTTGACTCCAATCTTGTGATTCAGGTCGAGAAACCGAGCAGGAGGTAATGGTTTAGTAAGAGAGTCCGCGAGTTGATCATCACCCGAGATGTGAGCAACTCGCAATGTGCCAGACTGAATGTGCTCACGGATAAAATGATAATCTAGAGCCACATACTTCATCTTCGAATGGAAAACTGGGTTTGCACAAAGATATGTAGCTCCCATATTATCACAGTAGATGACCGGAGCGGTAGGTAGTGTGATTCCCATTTCTGACAAAAGAGAGCATATCCACCGTAGTTCAGAAGCCGTATTCGCAACAGCACGGTACTCCGCCTCTGTCGATGATCGTGATATGCTCCTCTATTTCTTTGAAGACCAGGAAACCGGACTTCCCCCAAAATAGACAATGTACGCATTTGTGGACACATAATTCGTTTTATCCCTGCCCCAATCTGCATCTGAGAATGCATGAACCGTCAGTGGAGCATCATTGCGCAGAAAAATACCAAGTGTGCGCGTCCCTGCAAGATATCGTAGGACCCTTTTTGCAGCCTGCCAATGTTCATTAGTCGGTTTATGCATAAACTGAGAGAGACAGTTTACCAGAATGCTATGTCAGGACGCGTAAAAGCCAAGTACTGTAAACTCCCAACGACCATCCTATACTTTGTGACATCCGTGAGTGGTGTACTCGAGAAGACAGTGAGCTTCGTCGAAGTAGACATCGACGTAGGAACATGCTTAGACGCAAGCATGTTGGTTTTAGCAAGAAGATCAGTGATGTACTTCCATTGCATTAAGTGAAGACCCTTGGATGTCCTTGTGGCCTCAATACCCAAGAAGTAGACGCATTAGGCGTACGGCCAGTAGGACTGAGGGATAGACGCATGACCAAGGAGGGCAAGTCCCGTTTCAACCACATGTCAATGTTTCCGTTCGGCCACACCGTTATGCTCAGGCGTATGAGGCGGTGAAGTTAGATGAGCGATGCCCTATGATACCAAGAACGGCTTAAGAGCAATAAACTCTCCTCCATTATCAGAAAATAGAGTGGTGATCTTAGCCTGAAACCGATTCTCCACCAAAGACTTGAAGGCCACAAAAACATCTTTGACTTGGGATTTAAATTTAAGTGGATAGAGCCATGTATATCTTGTGAAATGGTCAATAAAAATCAGATAATACTTGAAATTTTCAGAGGAAGTGATTGGAGAAGACCAGACATCTGTATAGATGTATTCAAGAGGTTTAGAAGAAGTAATCATGTTTGTAAAAAAAGGGAGTTTATGACTCTTATTGATGAAGCAATCTGAGCAAGACAAATGTTTTTGTGGAGAAGAAGAAAATGGTAGAGAAAATTGAGAAACAATGGTTTTTAAAACTGATAGAGAGGGATGCCCAAGTCGTAAATGCCATGAACTCAAGTCCGTTGGTGGAGATGGTGAGACCGAGAACGCCGTAATGGAACCACCAGCCATCGGCCACTCATATAATTCGTTTCTAGTTCTGCCTTAGAGTAACTTGACCCCCGTGCTCAGATCCCTCACTTGAAATAGTGCCGGATAGAAATGAACCGAAACTTGATTAGTGTTGCATAATCGAAAAACTGATATCAAGTTCTTTCGAACATCCAGAACATATAAAATATCTTTGAGATCAAGAGAGCGAGATGAAGTAGGAAGGGAGGTAGAACCGGTATGTGTGATTTTGAGGCCAGAACCATCCGCAATTTGCACTTCCTCACCACCAGTACACGGTTGATGAAGAGACAAGTTGGCAAGATCAGATGTTAAGTGATGTGTGGCACCCGAATCCATGATCCAATTCCCCGGATTATAAGGAGGCACAATAGCCATGTTGGCACGAGGTTGCCACGATGTGGAGGGTCCGCCGGAAGGCTGATAGTTTCCACCGGAGGGTTGATAGGAACCGCCGGAGGGGAGCTGAGAACACCTCCGCGCACTATGACCAAAGACACCACATAATTGACAACGACCTTGGTAACCTTTGCCATGGGAGCCACGGGAGTTGTGGTGGTGTGAACCACGTGACGGAGGCCGATGTGGACGGGAGGAGTTGTTGTTGTTGTTGTTGTTGGAGGACTTGTAAAAGGCAGCATTGGCCGTGACCGGAACAACGGAGGACGCAAAACCTTGTGTAAGAAGCTTCAACTCATAATTAATGAGTTTTTCATGAATGGCAGGCATGGAGGGAGGCGTGTCACGACCCTCGATCTGTTCAACAAGAGGCTTATAATACTCAGGAAGCCCACCTAACAGATACTCGATCTGTTCTTCATGTTCGTATGGCTTGCCAAGCGTAGCAAGTTGATCGAAACGAACAACCAAACCTTGAACGTATTCATCAACAGTACGAGAACCCTTCCGCCATTGCTTGATCTGTTCTCGAAGCTGTTTGATGTGTCCCCACGTCGGTTTAGCATACGTAGAGGAAAGCAGACTCCATATCTCGGCCTACGTGGAAGCCTTGGAGAGCATGGGTTGGATCTCAGTCGAGATCGCACCGAGAAGGCTAGCAACAATGAGTTGATCTTGCGGTTCCCAAAGATTATACTCTGGATTAGGAATAGAAGCTTCACCTTGGAGCACAGTCGCATCTGGTGCAACCGTGGTGCCATCAAGATACCCGACAAGACCGTAACCTGCAAGCAAGGCATGAACTTGACGGTTCCACATCAGGAAATTGGAAGCGGTGAGCTTGGTGACATTGGACATATTGATGTTATGAAACTGGGACGTAGAAGCAGGATTGATGACATCAGATGGAGAAGCAGCCATGGTAAGCGAGAGATCGAAGAAACAAGAGATGAAGAGAAAGTAGAGAAGCGGCGGAAAAAAAAAAATTTTGGTCTAGGATTTTACTTGCTCTGATACCATGTAAAGAAAGCTTATGTTATACATGTAGTGTGTTACAATATATATAGTGATGAGTAGTAGGGTTTTATCAATCACTAATTACAACATTAGTCCTTNAGACACCACATAATTGACAACGACCTTGGTAACCTTTGCCATGGGAGCCACGGGAGTTGTGGTGGTGTGAACCACGTGACGGAGGCCGATGTGGACGGGAGGAGTTGTTGTTGTTGTTGTTGTTGGAGGACTTGTAAAAGGCAGCATTGGCCGTGACCGGAACAACGGAGGACGCAAAACCTTGTGTAAGAAGCTTCAACTCATAATTAATGAGTTTTTCATGAATGGCAGGCATGGAGGGAGGCGTGTCACGACCCTCGATCTGTTCAACAAGAGGCTTATAATACTCAGGAAGCCCACCTAACAGATACTCGATCTGTTCTTCATGTTCGTATGGCTTGCCAAGCGTAGCAAGTTGATCGAAACGAACAACCAAACCTTGAACGTATTCATCAACAGTACGAGAACCCTTCCGCCATTGCTTGATCTGTTCTCGAAGCTGTTTGATGTGTCCCCACGTCGGTTTAGCATACGTAGAGGAAAGCAGACTCCATATCTCGGCCTACGTGGAAGCCTTGGAGAGCATGGGTTGGATCTCAGTCGAGATCGCACCGAGAAGGCTAGCAACAATGAGTTGATCTTGCGGTTCCCAAAGATTATACTCTGGATTAGGAATAGAAGCTTCACCTTGGAGCACAGTCGCATCTGGTGCAACCGTGGTGCCATCAAGATACCCGACAAGACCGTAACCTGCAAGCAAGGCATGAACTTGACGGTTCCACATCAGGAAATTGGAAGCGGTGAGCTTGGTGACATTGGACATATTGATGTTATGAAACTGGGACGTAGAAGCAGGATTGATGACATCAGATGGAGAAGCAGCCATGGTAAGCGAGAGATCGAAGAAACAAGAGATGAAGAGAAAGTAGAGAAGCGGCGGAAAAAAAAAAATTTTGGTCTAGGATTTTACTTGCTCTGATACCATGTAAAGAAAGCTTATGTTATACATGTAGTGTGTTACAATATATATAGTGATGAGTAGTAGGGTTTTATCAATCACTAATTACAACATTAGTCCTTAATATATATCTCTCCTCTAGCATATCAATTTTAGCCTCAGGCTCCGCAAATTTGGTTTCCTCGTCACTGCCTTCTTCATTCTCACCAACGCTGTCTTCCTCCATCGCTTCGGACTCGGCCTTACGCTTTTTACGGACAACCACTGAAGATGCTTCCATGGATGATCCCATCAACTTGCTCGGTACGTAAATGAGGTGATCGAATAAAAACTCTAGAAAATTTTAGTATCGTAAAGCCTAATAAACCGAAAGCTTTTGGGCTTTTGCTAAATCAACAGTAATTTAGAAAGAAAAATGTAAATTTTGGAATAATGGGCCATTAGTGCATTATAGGCCCAACACATTTTGAAGATCCAATTGAGAATTGACCTTTTTCTCTTGTCTCAAAGTTTCAATCTTGTTTCAATTTGGGAAACATTATTAACTTCCACTCCATCAAAGCTTTTGGATCTATGCTTGCTGCAATTGAGCAGACATTGTTGTGAAATTACAAAGAAGAAGAAGAATTGAAGACGAACAATGGAAGGGGAAGGAGAAGAAGACGAAGAAGATTTCTCTTTCGGGTCGCCGCTCATCGGGACGAAACGGAGAAGGTAAGAAAGTTATAAAGTTTTTAGGGTTTACTTTTTATCACATATGCAAACTGATTGGTTCCTGTATACCAGACCAGAACCGTTGGAAACCGAATTCCAACCCGAATTGATTACACTATGGAATACTCTCTCTACCACTATTATTGTGGAGTTGACGAATCCAACGTCGTTGTTTTTGAATTGTGATGGATGATGATGATGAAGAAGAAGATGGACCAGCTATTGGGAAAAAGCCCAGACAAATTAAACAGCCGAACCTTCTAAATGAACCAAAAAGGGAGCGTGAAGCCAGACTGAAACAGGAACAAGACCAAGCCCAGGGAGAACCAGCGGAGCAAGAACTAGCTCAACAAGGACAAGGCCAACCAGTTGGACCAGCAAGCAAAATACCGGTACTTTTTGTCAATAGACTTGCAAACTAATCAAATTTCACTAAGTTTTCGTTATTTGATCGACATTATCATTTCTGAGATTAACTCTCTTTTTATTTGTATGGGGTAGCCCTTTGGTGATGGTAGCCGCATTTTAAGAGATTATACACCAACAGGGCTTTTCGGTGATGCTATTGATCAGCATGAAGGTATTTTTTCTTACAGTTTTTCATACTTTGAACTAGCCCTACCTACAAGTTCTGGTAAACCGAACAAAACCCAGCCGGTCAATTCGGTTTTTCGGGTTGATTTGGTTACCAAAACTTGATACAAATTAACCATATAAAATATCGGATAGGTTTACTTCGGTTTATTTCAGTGATTGGAACTCCACCGAATTGAACTGTTCTTTTTTGGGTATTCTCCTTTTAAAACTGGGTTCTTTTTAGGTTATGATGATGAATTGTAAATTTCAAGATAAATAACTAAATACTATTGGTTTAGAGTTATAGTAAATTGAAATTTACAAAAAAAAACAAGACATTTATAGTCTATCAAGTTTTAATAAGATTTTTTAATGTGTGAAAAAATAAAAATATGATAAATTAGAAACAGAGAGAGTTAGGGCTGGACATTCAGATAATCCGTTAGGGTTTGGGTATTATTCATTCCGGTTCGGGTAAACGCGTTTAGAAAAATAGAAACCAATGAATATTTTTAGATATATGAGTTTGGTTCGGTTTGGGTACTATCGGGTTAAGGTCGGTTCGAGTTACAAATTTTAGAACCCGATTTGCACCCGAACTACTGGGTACCTAAAAAAAATCTTTTAAATTAATTAAATTTAAATAAATTTAGCTAAATTTTGATTTATGTGACAAAATATTTTTGATATTTTGATTATTTTTTATATTTAGGTATAAAACTAAATGAAATATTCAAAATTTTTATCATAATTTTGGGTAATTACATTATATTAATGCTAAATATTATAAATATGTTTATAGATTTGGGTTTGATGAGTACACAAACGGGTACCAGTATTATCCGACCCTAATCTGAACCCACATATATTGGAAAATAGAATCCAATAAAGTTTTATAGATAAATTTATATCCAACCCGAACCCGGTTTTTTTGATTGGGTTCTCGATTAGGTATTTGGGTACGCCTTACTTATATCCGTCTTAAAATCCAGAAAATTCAATTTACATCGATTATTAGTATTTAACCCATGAAACATTTTTTGAGCAACAAGAATATTATCTGTTATGAGACGACCAGAAACAAAAACCGATTAAGTCTCTGAAATAATAGAAGGTAGGTACCGCTTTAGTCGGAAACACATGATTTTTGAAATAATTTTTATGCCCACGCCTACTAAGAAGTACTTGTTGCTTTTATTGTTTCTGTAGACACTTGTTGTTCAGTCGTTATTACACGACTTTTACAAGCTTCTTACAACAAGGATAGACCCCTCGCCGAACACCGCATCTTATCATACCGTGATTTAGCGGAGTACATCAAAGGAAAAAACCAAAACGATAAGTATGCATTTAGAAATCTAAACATACCGATCAAATACATCAGAGATGTTGGGCTTCATAGAGATGTAAGTGAGTTTTATACATATGTTCTTTTAATTCCTAATATATACATTCTATCTATAATTACGTAAAAACTTTTTGTGTAGAACAAAATATCAGGACCGGGAGTGAAGGGCGTGAAAACTAAAGGCGACTTTGAGTTTAAATTAGATGCTACTAAAGATTTTATCTATGATAAGTTTGCCACGTTTCCATTGGGAATTGTTGTTGAGGCGTTACCTAAACTATTTACAATTAAAATGGGGGTAAGTAAAAACTGATTTTGTTTTAACAGAAAAACAAAATTGATATAAAATTTGACATTTTAATTATTTTTGCAGGACATCTATCATGTACCAGCTAATGCAAGTGGAATAATGGAAGAACATGCTTTTCTAGTCCTAGCTGAGGGTGTGACAAGAAGTGGATTACAATTCTTAGTGGTCCAAAATTCATGGGGAACAAGTTTTGCCAACAATGGCTATTTTAGGATAACACTACCAGACGATGGGAAGTTTAAGATCTTTTGGCCACTCTGAGAGTTTGAAGATTATTGATTTTGAACAATAGTGTTATTGGTGTAGTTGTTTGTTTTTGTTTCCGTCAAATGGTTTGCATAGAGTGAATAACAATCTTCTTCCAAAAATCTTTGGGTGGATTACAACAAAATTAGTGTTACATCGGTTGATTAATATGTAGCAGCATCAATGAACCAGTAGTAAAATTAGTAGATGCCTTTTGTTTTTAACGGAAACAAAACAAAAAGAGATGGTTAACGTCTTTGAGAAACTACATTGTTTTATTCCCTCAAATATAATGAACAAGTTTTAGACTAACAAACTTAAACAAAAGCAACGGAAGTACCACTAAACATAAAAGAAAAGAAATAGTGCTCTTAATAAATACTACCGAAGTGTCGACACATGATAACCAAACAAAAACAGACGAAAGTATTAAGACCACAAGTTAAAATGTTGCATCCAATAGATCATTCTCGAAACGATATAATCTGAATAGTTATAACAGCGCCCTTTGCCAAGTCCATCGTTTTGAGTCCCCAAAGCCAAATCCTATCCTAAGCCACAAAAAAGAAACAAGTAAGCGAGCAATACTACTGATATCTACCATTCATTAATTCTGAAATCATGCATGACCTGGATGCTTGGCCAAGACACATTGTTTTTTTTTTTTTGCTTCTTCATATCGTAATACATCTATATATATGCATGACAAGCACCGTATGATATATTGCATAGCTTCCCAGGAAAAAAAGCATCTATGAATGACATATTTCTCTAAACATGTTTGAGTCTAGACAGAGCAAAACAAAAGTTGGCTAAGAGAAGCCCATACCTTGATTGATTGAAAAAGTTTGTGGTATCAAGGCATTGGCGTAGGAGTGGGTCTACAGAGGATGGGATGACTCTTGCCGTCCAAAGTAACCATACACTTGGCTTGATACTCCACAAGAGGTCCATCAGGCTTCTCCCTGGCCATAAATGTAATGTATGACTTTGATCTAGGTCCTGGGCGATAATAACCTCTTACGACTTCAATGAACTCCACATTCGGATCCTAGAGAACCACAATAAACAAAAAACAAAAATGTTAATGCCAAGCTTGGGGGCAGAAGACCGACTTATCAGGGTTGAAAATTGCCAAAAACCACCCAACTTGTAAGAAGGTTGTAAATCCTGTCAACCTAACAATTGCGAACAAAAAATAAGAGACTGAATCCTCATCATACAAAATACCAACTAAGAGAGTCAGACCTTTAGGAATTTAGATTTTAGTCTTCTTTGATTAACAAAGAAGCTAACCCATCTAAAACTAGTATAAAGACTGACAGATTTTTAAACAAAGAGAGAGGGAGAAGTAATAATTAACCTTGTCTTGGTTGAGTTTTTGGAGACAAACATAAACCATCTCTTGCCAGAACTGGCGGAAGTTTTGATCGGGAAGGGCTTCCTGCTCCAACCTCATTGGACTTATTCCTTTGTAGTGAAAAGTTAGCTTAAGCTCACGATCACCGTAAAATCCCTAAATAAACCCCACACACACACAGTTATTAGTAGAAATCACCATCATATTACAAATTAGTTTCAGCTCAAAACATAAAATAAAAACTCAAAGCACACTATAGGACGGGACGTACCTTGCTCTCGATGATCTGGCGTTTAAAGATGCGATAGCTTCTTCGGGGAAAAATTCCTCATCGGAGGAGGAAAGTATCGGCTCCGGAGATGAATAATACTCTAAACCATCAAAGCTGTCCACATCCCATTCAGGCGCCTTCAAGTAATCTATTCTAGCCTTAGGCTCCTCCTCTATTTTGGCTCTCCCATCATCAACGCCTTCTTCTTCTTCATCGCTCTCTTCCTCCTCCACCTCCTCCTCTCCCGCCTCGAACTCGGCCTTACGCTTTCTCACGTTACTTTTCAAATCCATCGATGAGTGGTCCGAATTCGTAGAGGAATGATACTCTAAACCGTCGGAGCCATCCATATCCCACTCATGCTCCTCTAAGAGCGCTTTATCAGCCTCACGGTCGTCAATTTTGACTTTCTCATCTCCGAGTTCTTCATCGCTTTCTTCTAACTCCTCCGCGTCGAACTCGGCCTTGCGCTTTGCCAGGTAAGAATATACGAACACTGAATTAGATCCTTCCATGGAATCTTCTATCGTCGTCTCGGCTCCGCTTTGATTGAGAATCATGTTGATCGAGTAAATCCCTTGATCCCTCCGAGCCAATTGCGAGTGTGAAATTCCCAAAATCTTGTGTCAAGAAAACAAAAAACAATTTCCAAAATTTTAGGCATTTATATTAGAGTTTTAATCCCAAATAATGTTAATTTTCCAAATTTAAGATAATGTTGGTTGTACATTTATTTTTCAATCTGGGAATTTAATAGAAACTAGATTCAGCTTGCGGATTGATTTCAGAAACTAAGTTTACTATTAGATTTATAATATATTACATATGTGTGGAGTTATGTTTCTAGACATATTTTTTTTTTAGGAATGTTAACATTCATATAATCGAACTCATACCACTTAAGTATTCGATTGGTTTATAATTTGGTTTAGACTAAAAAAGTGATCAGTTTGTCTTTTATTATATGTAAAGATAATTACAGGACAGAAAATAGTAAAGCAAAAGTAGTATATCCCCTCCCAAATATAATTTTTCATTTCCTAACTGTGGTTTTAATAANAGCAGACGCGGACTATGCCTCACGGTCGTCAATTTTGACTTTCTCATCTCCGAGTTCTTCATCGCTTTCTTCTAACTCCTCTGCGTCGAACTCGGCCTTACGCTTTGTCAGGTAAGAATATACGAACACTGAATTAGATCCTTCCATGGAATCTTCTATCATCGTCTCGGCTCCGCTTTGATTGAGAATCATGTTGATCGAGTAAATCCCTTGATCCCTCCGAGCCAATTGCGAGTGTGAAATTCCCAAAATCTTGTGTCAAGAAAACAAAAAACAATTTCCAAAATTTTAGGCATTTATATTAGAGTTTTAATCCCAAATAATGTTAATTTTCCAAATTTAAGATAATGTTGGTTGTACATTTATTTTTCAATCTGGGAATTTAATAGAAACTAGATTCAGCTTGCGGATTGATTTCAGAAACTAAGTTTACTATTAGATTTATAATATATTACATATGTGTGGAGTTATGTTTCTAGACATATTTTTTTTTTAGGAATGTTAACATTCATATAATCGAACTCATACCACTTAAGTATTCGATTGGTTTATAATTTGGTTTAGACTAAAAAAGTGATCAGTTTGTCTTTTATTATATGTAAAGATAATTACAGGACAGAAAATAGTAAAGCAAAAGTAGTATATCCCCTCCCAAATATAATTTTTCATTTCCTAACTGTGGTTTTAATAATAATCTACACATTTCATATTATATATTTTAGTTTATCAGATAAAGAATTAAGTAAGTGTTTTGGATCCTCACATATGTGTGGGTTTTATTGTAGATATATTTAGTTGTATAAGATATATAACATAAAATTATATTAGTTTGCTATAAAAGTGTGAGAATGAAATATAATCCTTTCACCATAGAATTTATTAGAATCGTAGCATAATCCTTTCACCATAGAATTTATTAGAATCGTAGCAGTTATGATATTAATCCACTAAAACTATTTTTAACTGTTAAAACTTTTTTTTTTCCACTTATGAACTAAAATCGGCAAAATTTCAACATTGTATATAATTTGAATTAACATTTTGGAAATCGATAATATTTTAATTTTTTTAGATACTGATGAATATAAAATCCAAAATTTATATAAAAAATATACTATTTTATGATCCTGCATAAACACAACCAAATTATTAGCTAATATAAAATCTAAAAGATAGTTTGGTAGGCTTCTCGACTATGTTGAGTGTTGACCTTTGACCCTGCATAAACACAACCAAATTATTAGCTAATTTAAAAAACATTAAAAATTAACAACAATTAGAATCTTAATGTTTATGTGTATTACATACACATGAGTTTGAATCCCAAGTCCAAATTATTGAACCAAAGTTTGCCAACTACAAAAACAAAGCACACAAATTAATAATACACAAAAATAACCTTCAAACTCAATACTAACCACAAAATTACATCATTATTTAACAAAAATAATTACAGCTCGATGAGTTGTTTTGAGAATCCTTGTTCTATGAACAACTCTTTCTGCTCTTCTCAATATTATGATAACTTTTTTAGATGATTTAATAAAGGGAAATCAATTTATAAACTCTTTTAATCAAAGGGTGTGTCATGCAAAATAAAGATCAAACTTAACATAATATAAAATCCACCAAGTAAACAAACTAAGTAATATTCAAAAATAAATCGATCAAAGTACCATAGTTTTGAAGAGATACTAACACACAAAGTGGAGAAACAACTGTCTCCCTGCTCCATTCGAACGTTGATCCATTCCAACGCTGAAATCAAGAATAAAAAAAAAACTCAAAATTAGTTTCTACTTCAATTAGCAAATAGAAAAAAAAATATGTATATATGTGCTATCAAAATTGAAAACCAAAAAAGGATAATCTAGGATTTAAACGCAAATATTTTGTTATATATATATATAGGAAAATGGTATGACATAAGTTAAATATCTGTTTGTGATTTTTCATTTATAGTTAAGATATTTTTGCCCAAAATATTGTATAAACATACGTGCGGGATTAAATTTAAACATTGAATATACTACCCGATTTTTAATATATTATTTACGTGTAGGGTTATGTTTGTAACCATATTTTTTTGAATGTTGTTAATTTTCATAATTCAAATTCGTACGAGTGTTAGATTTTTTATATATTCAGTTTCTGGACAGAAAATCCATCACGTCTCATATATGTCATGTTTCTTCATCTCCTATTATATTCATATTAAGTTTGTATATTTTAGTTAAACATATAAATTTGGACCACACATATATTTGTATATATGTATTTTTTGGTATAATAATTATAACATAAACTTAGATTGATTTGCTTTCATCAAGTTTGTGAACGTTTGAAATAATAATTGGTTCACCGTAAGTTTCTGATTGACATGAAAGCGAACCCGGATCGAGTGTGAATTATTGATCAGCAATATTCTATTGAAATCGTGAAGTATCAAATTGGATATAAAAAAACGAAAAAACATTAAAAATTCTTGAACCGGATGACCTAATATAGTTGTCAAGTATGTCAAACCCGTCTGCTATGTCTGCCCCACAACAAAATAAAATATTTTGATGCTCAAAAATCATGTTCCTCGTAATCTACATTAGTTAATATTATGTCCGCATCTGCCCTACTCGAATTCGTAGCAGACGCGGACTATGCCTCACGGTCGTCAATTTTGACTTTCTCATCTCCGAGTTCTTCATCGCTTTCTTCTAACTCCTCTGCGTCGAACTCGGCCTTACGCTTTGTCAGGTAAGAATATACGAACACTGAATTAGATCCTTCCATGGAATCTTCTATCATCGTCTCGGCTCCGCTTTGATTGAGAATCATGTTGATCGAGTAAATCCCTTGATCCCTCCGAGCCAATTGCGAGTGTGAAATTCCCAAAATCTTGTGTCAAGAAAACAAAAAACAATTTCCAAAATTTTAGGCATTTATATTAGAGTTTTAATCCCAAATAATGTTAATTTTCCAAATTTAAGATAATGTTGGTTGTACATTTATTTTTCAATCTGGGAATTTAATAGAAACTAGATTCAACGTGCGGATTGATTTCAGAAACTAAGTTTACTATTAGATTTATAATATATTACATATGTGTGGAGTTATGTTTCTAGACATATTTTTTTTTTAGGAATGTTAACATTCATATAATCGAACTCATACCACTTAAGTATTCGATTGGTTTATAATTTGGTTTAGACTAAAAAAGTGATCAGTTTGTCTTTTATTATATGTAAAGATAATTACAGGACAGAAAATAGTAAAGCAAAAGTAGTATATCCCCTCCCAAATATAATTTTTCATTTCCTAACTGTGGTTTTAATAATAATCTACACATTTCATATTATATATTTTAGTTTATCAGATAAAGAATTAAGTAAGTGTTTTGGATCCTCACATATGTGTGGGTTTTATTGTAGATATATTTAGTTGTATAAGATCTATAACATAAAATTATATTAGTTTGCTATAAAAGTGTGAGAATGAAATATAATCCTTTCACCATAGAATTTATTAGAATCGTAGCATAATCCTTTCACCATAGAATTTATTAGAATCGTAGCAGTTATGATATTAATCCACTAAAACTATTTTTAACTGTTAAAACTTTTTTTTTTCCACTTATGAACTAAAATCGGCAAAATTTCAACATTATATATATTTTGAATTAACATTTTGGAAATCGATAATATTTTAATTTTTTTAGATACTGATGAATATAAAATCCAAAATTTATATAAAAAATATACTATTTTATGATCCTGCATAAANAACTGTTAAAACTTTTTTTTTTCCACTTATGAACTAAAATCGGCAAAATTTCAACATTGTATATAATTTGAATTAACATTTTGGAAATCGATAATATTTTAATTTTTTTAGATACTGATGAATATAAAATCCAAAATTTATATAAAAAATATACTATTTTATGATCCTGCATAAACACAACCAAATTATTAGCTAATATAAAATCTAAAAGATAGTTTGGTAGGCTTCTCGACTATGTTGAGTGTTGACCTTTGACCCTGCATAAACACAACCAAATTATTAGCTAATTTAAAAAACATTAAAAATTAACAACAATTAGAATCTTAATGTTTATGTGTATTACATACACATGAGTTTGAATCCCAAGTCCAAATTATTGAACCAAAGTTTGCCAACTACAAAAACAAAGCACACAAATTAATAATACACAAAAATAACCTTCAAACTCAATACTAACCACAAAATTACATCATTATTTAACAAAAATAATTACAGCTCGATGAGTTGTTTTGAGAATCCTTGTTCTATGAACAACTCTTTCTGCTCTTCTCAATATTATGATAACTTTTTTAGATGATTTAATAAAGGGAAATCAATTTATAAACTCTTTTAATCAAAGGGTGTGTCATGCAAAATAAAGATCAAACTTAACATAATATAAAATCCACCAAGTAAACAAACTAAGTAATATTCAAAAATAAATCGATCAAAGTACCATAGTTTTGAAGAGATACTAACACACAAAGTGGAGAAACAACTGTCTCCCTGCTCCATTCGAACGTTGATCCATTCCAACGCTGAAATCAAGAATAAAAAAAAAACTCAAAATTAGTTTCTACTTCAATTAGCAAATAGAAAAAAAAATATGTATATATGTGCTATCAAAATTGAAAACCAAAAAAGGATAATCTAGGATTTAAACGCAAATATTTTGTTATATATATATATAGGAAAATGGTATGACATAAGTTAAATATCTGTTTGTGATTTTTCATTTATAGTTAAGATATTTTTGCCCAAAATATTGTATAAACATACGTGCGGGATTAAATTTAAACATTGAATATACTACCCGATTTTTAATATATTATTTACGTGTAGGGTTATGTTTGTAACCATATTTTTTTGAATGTTGTTAATTTTCATAATTCAAATTCGTACGAGTGTTAGATTTTTTATATATTCAGTTTCTGGACAGAAAATCCATCACGTCTCATATATGTCATGTTTCTTCATCTCCTATTATATTCATATTAAGTTTGTATATTTTAGTTAAACATATAAATTTGGACCACACATATATTTGTATATATGTATTTTTTGGTATAATAATTATAACATAAACTTAGATTGATTTGCTTTCATCAAGTTTGTGAACGTTTGAAATAATAATTGGTTCACCGTAAGTTTCTGATTGACATGAAAGCGAACCCGGATCGAGTGTGAATTATTGATCAGCAATATTCTATTGAAATCGTGAAGTATCAAATTGGATATAAAAAAACGAAAAAACATTAAAAATTCTTGAACCGGATGACCTAATATAGTTGTCAAGTATGTCAAACCCGTCTGCTATGTCTGCCCCACAACAAAATAAAATATTTTGATGCTCAAAAATCATGTTCCTCGTAATCTACATTAGTTAATATTATGTCCGCATCTGCCCTACTCGAATTCGTAGCAGACGCGGACTATGCCTCACGGTCGTCAATTTTGACTTTCTCATCTCCGAGTTCTTCATCGCTTTCTTCTAACTCCTCTGCGTCGAACTCGGCCTTACGCTTTGTCAGGTAAGAATATACGAACACTGAATTAGATCCTTCCATGGAATCTTCTATCATCGTCTCGGCTCCGCTTTGATTGAGAATCATGTTGATCGAGTAAATCCCTTGATCCCTCCGAGCCAATTGCGAGTGTGAAATTCCCAAAATCTTGTGTCAAGAAAACAAAAAACAATTTCCAAAATTTTAGGCATTTATATTAGAGTTTTAATCCCAAATAATGTTAATTTTCCAAATTTAAGATAATGTTGGTTGTACATTTATTTTTCAATCTGGGAATTTAATAGAAACTAGATTCAACGTGCGGATTGATTTCAGAAACTAAGTTTACTATTAGATTTATAATATATTACATATGTGTGGAGTTATGTTTCTAGACATATTTTTTTTTTAGGAATGTTAACATTCATATAATCGAACTCATACCACTTAAGTATTCGATTGGTTTATAATTTGGTTTAGACTAAAAAAGTGATCAGTTTGTCTTTTATTATATGTAAAGATAATTACAGGACAGAAAATAGTAAAGCAAAAGTAGTATATCCCCTCCCAAATATAATTTTTCATTTCCTAACTGTGGTTTTAATAATAATCTACACATTTCATATTATATATTTTAGTTTATCAGATAAAGAATTAAGTAAGTGTTTTGGATCCTCACATATGTGTGGGTTTTATTGTAGATATATTTAGTTGTATAAGATCTATAACATAAAATTATATTAGTTTGCTATAAAAGTGTGAGAATGAAATATAATCCTTTCACCATAGAATTTATTAGAATCGTAGCATAATCCTTTCACCATAGAATTTATTAGAATCGTAGCAGTTATGATATTAATCCACTAAAACTATTTTTAACTGTTAAAACTTTTTTTTTTCCACTTATGAACTAAAATCGGCAAAATTTCAACATTGTATATAATTTGAATTAACATTTTGGAAATCGATAATATTTTAATTTTTTTAGATACTGATGAATATAAAATCCAAAATTTATATAAAAAATATACTATTTTATGATCCTGCATAAACACAACCAAATTATTAGCTAATATAAAATCTAAAAGATAGTTTGGTAGGCTTCTCGACTATGTTGAGTGTTGACCTTTGACCCTGCATAAACACAACCAAATTATTAGCTAATTTAAAAAACATTAAAAATTAACAACAATTAGAATCTTAATGTTTATGTGTATTACATACACATGAGTTTGAATCCCAAGTCCAAATTATTGAACCAAAGTTTGCCAACTACAAAAACAAAGCACACAAATTAATAATACACAAAAATAACCTTCAAACTCAATACTAACCACAAAATTACATCATTATTTAACAAAAATAATTACAGCTCGATGAGTTGTTTTGAGAATCCTTGTTCTATGAACAACTCTTTCTGCTCTTCTCAATATTATGATAACTTTTTTAGATGATTTAATAAAGGGAAATCAATTTATAAACTCTTTTAATCAAAGGGTGTGTCATGCAAAATAAAGATCAAACTTAACATAATATAAAATCCACCAAGTAAACAAACTAAGTAATATTCAAAAATAAATCGATCAAAGTACCATAGTTTTGAAGAGATACTAACACACAAAGTGGAGAAACAACTGTCTCCCTGCTCCATTCGAACGTTGATCCATTCCAACGCTGAAATCAAGAATAAAAAAAAAACTCAAAATTAGTTTCTACTTCAATTAGCAAATAGAAAAAAAAATATGTATATATGTGCTATCAAAATTGAAAACCAAAAAAGGATAATCTAGGATTTAAACGCAAATATTTTGTTATATATATATATAGGAAAATGGTATGACATAAGTTAAATATCTGTTTGTGATTTTTCATTTATAGTTAAGATATTTTTGCCCAAAATATTGTATAAACATACGTGCGGGATTAAATTTAAACATTGAATATACTACCCGATTTTTAATATATTATTTACGTGTAGGGTTATGTTTGTAACCATATTTTTTTGAATGTTGTTAATTTTCATAATTCAAATTCGTACGAGTGTTAGATTTTTTATATATTCAGTTTCTGGACAGAAAATCCATCACGTCTCATATATGTCATGTTTCTTCATCTCCTATTATATTCATATTAAGTTTGTATATTTTAGTTAAACATATAAATTTGGACCACACATATATTTGTATATATGTATTTTTTGGTATAATAATTATAACATAAACTTAGATTGATTTGCTTTCATCAAGTTTGTGAACGTTTGAAATAATAATTGGTTCACCGTAAGTTTCTGATTGACATGAAAGCGAACCCGGATCGAGTGTGAATTATTGATCAGCAATATTCTATTGAAATCGTGAAGTATCAAATTGGATATAAAAAAACGAAAAAACATTAAAAATTCTTGAACCGGATGACCTAATATAGTTGTCAAGTATGTCAAACCCGTCTGCTATGTCTGCCCCACAACAAAATAAAATATTTTGATGCTCAAAAATCATGTTCCTCGTAATCTACATTAGTTAATATTATGTCCGCATCTGCCCTACTCGAATTCGTTTCCCAAAATCAAGTCACATATCTTATAAGGAGTAGTTTAGATTGTATTTTTCTTTCTCTTTTTTCAAACATACTATATTTGTCCCATCTTGCATTTTTGTGGAATAATATGATAATGTTTTACTTTATATTAGTAATAAACAATTTTTAAAATAAAATAAAATTCTCTTTCAAAAAATTAACTAATTTTTATAATTATGTTATATTAGTAATATATATTTATCTGAACACAAATCTCCGATAATTAGTTATTTACAAAATTACCAGTTGTATTTAAGTTCCTATTTCAATAATTACATATTTTGACAGATATTTGAATTATTAAATAATAATCTATTAAATATCCAAAACTATATATTAATATATTTCACTATTCAAATCCTTTGTAAAGTTTTTACTATTCAAATAATAATGCATTCAATTTAATTTTTTTTTGGGAACTTAATTAAAACTTAAATTACAGAATGTTCTTTTTAATGCACTATTTTAAATTATTGTTTAAAATATCTTGAAAATATATAAGTAGAATTTACAAACAAAAAAAAAATGAATAATTCCATCGATAATCCGACGAGTTTCCCGTGACTTCCTATCATGACTCTTTACTATCATGAGCCATTGTAAATTATAAGAATTGATTTATAATTTGATCATAAATCAAATCGTACATATTTTGGCTATACATTTGATCGATGAGCAGAAGTAAGTTGCCATGGGATAGCTCTGAATTGTGATGTCATTGAAGATTAATATTGCATAAGCTGAAGTGATTAAACCGATGATTTCTTTTGACACCTGTGGAACATAATTTTATTAGAATTGGTCTACTAAACACGAAACATGAACCATAAAATAGGGTGATACATGTACCCTCAGTTCTTGCCATGACCACACTTGCTTGCACAACTCTTGTCTTCACAACTACAAAGAAGAATTACATTAAGGTCAAATCCCAAAACTAAAGTTATAAATTAATGAGAGCAAGAAAATAATTTTAAATATGCTCATTGTGTGAAGATGAAATCAAAGTCGATCCTCATTCCTTCCATGGTTTTTTCTTCCATTCAATCTGTAACTAATCGTTAATATTAACACCAAAACGTTCATATTTCAAATATTAAAGTTATTGTACACTATCAATAGATTGGTTCAATGAATTTGGGTTGAAGATATCATTTATTAATCTGAAATATTAAAAATCAAATTTATAGCACTAAAACATATGAGGGAGAGAGTATACATAACATAACAACTATTATATGATACATTAAGAATCACCGTATAAGAAGTAGCTTAACTCCAGAAGACCATAACCCATAGAAATTCCGACTCAAGACCACGACGATTCAGATATGTTCTGGTGTCGTTTGTATGACTGCACATAAATATTAGTCAACATTAGTCATTATCAACAAATAAATCTAAATTAAAGAAATAATAATTTTACAGACAAGAACAACACGTGAATAAAATTTTGTTTTTAGAATGCTATAGTAATAGTAAAGAAAATCGTTGAATGGTTTGATGAATAATGAATATTCATTTCTATTACTATATTTATAGTAGAATTTAGATGGTTAGAATTTTTGAGATAATGCACTGCATTCAAATCACAAAATCTTTTCGAGATAATGACGAGTCTAAAATCCACAATTTATTTGCAAACTATGCTACATTTCAAAATACTAAATATTTTATTTACATTATATTTAGCAAATATTATAACTGTTTTTAAATTTTTTTGGAAACAATCAAAATTTTTATTATTATTTCTTCCATCTAATACTAACCATAATTAGTTAGTATGATTTTTTTTTCTCAAATTTGTATGATTTTGTTATGGAAGTTTTTGAAAATAAAAAATAAATGATGATTTGTTATTATTGAATTATATTAAATTGAATTGTTATTTTCGGAAATATCTATTAATATATTATCAAATCAAATCAAATCCAAAAAGTTAAATATATAAACTATACTAAATTTAGGTTCAAATTTAATAGTTGTTCACTGCAAATAGGCTTTAACGACATATATTGAAAGATTCGTTTTATTAAATCATATCCATTTTCTTTAATTTTTTAAAATTTACATTAGAATTAATAGCGAATATTAGGGGGATTGATATTGTTAGTAGTTATGGAATGTCATACAATTACGGAAATCAAATTTAAATATAAATTACCTTATACGCAAATATTTATTTGCCCCACATTATACGCAAATTTAGAGTGTTCTATCTGTAATCTGTTTGGCTCAGCGTTTAATATCGTTCATATGACAATTGATCGTGATTAAGAGGTTTCAAATTTCTAGGATCCGAATATGATAAACCCGGGTCGTTCAGGATCCGTGTGACAAGTCAATAGACCGCATGAGAAAATTGCATCCAATTTTGGAGAACAAAAGATATAACACTAATTGACTTGTCAAATTGCCAAATTGCCCTTGTGGGTTTTTCATTTGTACTCCAAAATTATTCTTTGTAGGGGGTATTGTATGGCATACTTTTTTTTCATTTTTTTTCTTAATTCCTAAGTGTGCTCCCCAATTAATAGTTGATAAAATTAAATAGTTGTTTCCATAAATATCTCAAAATATATTAGAAAATTAAATATATTTACATATATGTAATTTCGAATTTAAGATTCCGATTTTTATGGCAACAAATTTAAATAATTTTTGTAAATATTAGGTAATTATTATTATTTTTAATTTAATTTCCATAAACATTAGATAATTATTATCTTGTTGATTGAGTAGTTATAGTATAATAATAATTTTCATAAACATGAGAAAATTGCATCTGATTTTTTAGTGTTATATCTTTTAATTATGGTTCATCTAATACCACTAGGATACATAATTTATACATATGCTTATTCTGTTTTCAGTGGCATTTCATGTAATAATCTCTTAATCTATGTCTATTTATTAAAAATACTTCCCTTTTAATAGTATAGATCGTCAACATTGGTCCGATCCAATTTTAAAACCTTCAATTATTTTTTTAATAAATAGAAGAATTGTAAACTAAAAACTATTACCAATTTTAACCAACTGTTTATCAAAACGTTTATACTTTTAACAACTCTAGCCGTTATTAACATTTCTGAGGAAACTCTCTCAGGCGACGTTATCGAGGAAACTATCGCATTTAACTTTCTCGGCGCCGGTGGAGCTTCGGCTCATCGGCGTCGGGAAAACTTAACTGTCACTCCCTTCTGCTTTAAGATACTGCTCTTATTCTCTCTTTTTTTTTTTTTTTTTTTAAAAGTTTTCCCC
>NC_025692.1:20969914-21002389 GCF_000633955.1 Camelina sativa | reverse complement strand
TTTTTTTTTTTTTTTTTCTAAAAGTTTTCCCCAATTTTTTCCCTTTGTTTTCAAGCTTTCCAAGCTCTTTTGAACCTTTTATATCCCGACGACTGTTTATCAATCAAAATACAGAGGTGGTTTCCGGTGAATTCCCTCTCTCAACCTTTTTTCACAGCACCAAAACAGAAGCATCTGGAAGTCAGCGAGTTACAAAAATTGGATCCCCTATAGAATCCATCGGAGAAACAAATAGTTGTAAAATATATTTACCTTAATTAAAATTAATATATTAAAAACTTCTAATTTTATAAAAATTAAAATCTTTAAATGTGCCAAAAAAAATTATCTTGATAAAACAACTTTAAGATATTGCGGATGAGATGGTGGGATATGTCAGAATTAGCATTGATTATTTCAATGGAAGATGAGTTAGATGATAATGTTAATCTCTTTTGACACTTCTAACTATAAAATGTGCAATCACAATATTAAATTACTAAGTTACAGATGTAACTTGGGTTAAATGTGAGACGCCGTTTCTCAAACAAGATATTGCCAGAATCCCATGAAAAACTATGAGGACACATGTCATATTTATATTTATCAGTTTCATTACAAAAAAAACATATCGTTTGTGACTTATATAATAGTCGTCAAGTAGTTGCAAATAAGGGTTTTGGGACTACTTAGCAACTACTTATGTTAGTCATAGAAAAATAGTCGTAAGTTGCTAATCTACGATGGATTGTCGACTCTTAAATATTGTTGTATATTAACGACGAATATGTGCCCATAATGGAAGTTTCACATTTCCGACTAAAATGCAACAAAGTATAATTAAGGATAATTTTGTGAGCGTACTTAACAGTCCTATCCTTGAGACGGTTTTGGGACTAACAGAAGAGTTTGGGTTTAGCGAATTATTACATACTACAAAGATAGTGGCAAATGTGTTTTGTTCTTGGGTTGAATAATACAATTAGTCCCAAAAGGGTTGCAAAGACTGGTTTAGTGTAGTTATAGATTAGTCGCAAATTAGTCTTATTATAGTTGCAACTAAGTTAAGACTCTCTTTATGTAGTCGCAAAGGAGTCTCGTTTTCATAACGATTGTGCCATGAGTGTTAGAGCTTTTGTAATTTGGTTTAGTCACAAAGTGGTCACATCTTTTGAATTGGTTTGCCACAAATTGGTCACATTTTTAGAATTGGTTTGGTCACAAATTAGTCACGTTTGAGAAATCCTAAATCTGATTGATTTCAGATTTTGAAATTATATTAATCAAAAGAAATCACAATTTAAAATACTAATCAAGCAAACTTCCATCGCATCAAACCAAAAGATCATCATCCTAAACAAAAAGCAGTGTTCAACAAAGGTTTTCAAGAAAACAAAAGCAATGTTCAAAAGGAAAGGTTTTCAAGAAAAAAAGGAAGTCCATTAGTTGGAAGAAGTATTAGACAAAGGGGAATTGGCATCTGGACTGGAGGCTGGTGTGGTACCTACCCCGGTGGCTTTTCCAGTGGCTACAGGCGCGGTATCTGGTTGGGTGGCTGCAGGTGTGGATTATTCAGGAGCATAAGCCATAAAAACTAAGAGGTCAGAAATTTTTTCTTTCATGAAGACGAGAAGCTTTTCCATCTGAGCTTGAGATTGTCGGTGTTCCTCATCACGTCGTGAATTCTCAGACTCGTTTTCAAATATCTTGCGCCGAAGTTGATCTTGAAGCTCCATAACATTTGATGTAGAAGAGCTCGCATAACTCTCTTTCCTTTTTCCTTTCTTTAGTGTTTCCACAAGTGATCCAAGGCCAAATTGGTTGTCTTTATCATCTGTATGAGTACACTAAAACAAAAGACAAACATTTAGTAATCAAGTTCACAGACAAAATGAAACCAGAAAACGAAAGATAGAAACAATTGATTCAACGCCAACACACTTTAATCACAAAATCAACTTCAAGTATTATAGATTCCTAAGCATAGCTCATTAAAAAATTTTAAAAAAACCAACACGTTGTTAAGTGCAGAATCAACATCATGTTAATCATCATTCGGATTAAGAAACCAAATTTCACAAAGAAAAATCACACACATAATCATCATTGTTCATTAAAGTATCCATGCTCAGCAGACGAGACAATCATCATTTTCTTCAAATTAAAAAAAAATAGACAAACAAATCACATGAAGGAAGATTTCATTTCTTTTATCAAGGGAGAAGTACAATGATTTGAATGTTCAGAGGAATTCTCTGAACCATATGGACCATCATCGTCTGTTTAAGATTGTCTCTTTTCTATGGTCTTCACATACGTCTCAGAAACTTGTTTGGCTTTTTGATCCACAAATGATCCATAGAGCTGAGTATGTGTTTTAAGAAACACTTCAACAAGTGATACAAGACGCCCCAACTCTTCCTCCTACAATGATAGTGAAACATATTAAATCATGGAAATATTAGAAAAACTTTAAGGTGAAGTGGATGGAAAGAGAAGTCTTACCATTTCTTAATGAACTTGCACAAATGATTTCTGACCAGCTAAGTGTTTGTGCATTCATAGACCTCCACGAGTAGAGTTTCTGCTCTGTGAAGCATTCTCACTCCTCTCAATGGCATCAGGGGTATTCCAATGTTCCCACATAAAATCCCATAATATATCAGAGTCCATGGTGATTCTACACCACTCCTGTTAGCTTGACTGACAATGTCTTTCATCCTTTTTTTGGTTGTCTTCAAAAAAATTTCTTTAACGAGCTATACTTCCGCTACAATAACACAAAACTGTTTAGTTAGCAACAATACTAAGTCATATATAGAGTAATAAAATAAGGCATTGTCAAAACTATTTTGTGACCGCAAATGTCATGAAATATAGCTCTTGAATGGGTATTGGAGTGTGGTTGCCAAAAAAAAGAAAAAAAAAGAATGGGTATTGGAGTGTTTGTCCAAAAAAAAGATTGTCCAACTGTAGTACGGCCCATCAAACTATCTCTTAAAGATTCCAACAATTGGTCGAGGAGCTTTCCTTTGTGCCGGTTAAACATGTTACATAAACTGAGTAAGTCTATTGATACTAAATATAGAGTTGAAGTTATTGAAACTATATGGAGTTGAAACTATTAAATATCAAACAACAACTGAAGTAAGTGAACACATTCATGCGATTTGCGAAGTTGTTTCTATTGTGTTGCAATAGAGATTCTCAAACGAAAAAAATAGAAAGTATTTTCAAACTACACTTAAAGACACAATACCGAGTTTAAAATTTGACATACAAAAGGAGAGAGTTTATACCATAGAGTCTCAACTCTAGAAATAGAATGCTCAGGCAGAAGTGGTCGATGTTGTCGGCCTGGAAAAGCTAACAAACCATCCAAAAGATCTTGGTAGTCTACATTTGGATTAGGGTTTTGTTGCTCTTGGTTTTCTTCTTCGCCATCATCTTCCTCTTCACAATTAGGGTTTTGTTGCAGCAAAACAAACTGGGCATTCGGAACATGTTCTGGTTGAGGCTGAAGAGCAGGAGATAGTGGTTAAGGATTTGGAGGCGATGTATGTGTTCTCCTCGGTGGATGTGTACTCGATTCATGAGTTGTCCTCTACGGTGGATGTTTACTCGGTGATGGATTCGTTATCGGCGCTGGATTTGTCTTTGGCGGAAACAAATGAGTTTTATATATATGTTGTTTTAATTCCTATTATATACATTTGATCTATAATTACTTATCAGGGTTTAATATCTTTTGGCCACTTTGAGAGTTTGAAGATTATTGATTTTGAACAATACACTATGTTAATGTTATTGTTGTTGTTGTAGTTGTTTGTTTTTGTTTCCGTCAAAATGTTGTATAGAATGAATGACAATCAATAATACAACAAAACTTATCGGTTTTTCACGAGGTGATAACAGCTCAGCTCTTGTTTTGAAGCAAAAGGTGACATTAACCAATGAAATTATAACATTGTATTATTAATACGGATCATCTGTAATTTTGTATCTATCAAATAACATTCTAATAATCTGAAATTTATCGAAAAGGTCCCAAAATCTCAACAACCCGGAATCTGATTTTTCAATTCTCGCTTCACCGTGTCTCAAGAACTCACCACCACTCTGTAATAATACGATGTGTGAATCAACGATTTTGGTGTTCTTGATACAATTTGCAATCCGTTCTTGCTCAAGTTTCGCTTGAAATTTCAGAACCATGAAGCAAGATGAGGAATTTGAAAACGCTTCTCCTTCGCATCGGCGAAAAGGGTCCTGATTACGGCACTTCCTCCAACTACAAAGACCATATCGTCAGTACTCTTCTCGATTCACCCTCCCTCTTAAACTCTAATTTTAATTTTCCACAAAGTAGTTGTTTACCCAACTTTTTCCTGTAAAATAATACACAGGAGACTTGTTCTGGTGTTATTAGGAGAGAAATCGAGCGTTCTGGAGACCAAGTTTTGCCTGTAAGCATACCTTCTCTTGAAATAATATGACTTCGTTGTTCGATTTTATGATTATTGGGTTTCTCTCATCAATGTTGTTTTTCATTTTAACAGTTGCTACTTCAATGTGCTGAACAGTTGCCTCACAAGATTCCTTTGTGTGGGACTTTGGTAAGTCTTTTCTGGAACCAAGTTTTCCTTGCTTGAATAAAGCATTCCTTTTTCTTTTCTGGGTATTTGTGGGCATGCATTTAGTTGTGTTCTATGTAGTAGAGGTTTGATCGAGTCTTTTATGATATCTGTTTAACGGACCCTTGTCAAAGAATAATTAGCTCAGAAGCAATTACCAAAATGATTTAACTTGGCAAAAACTACTTTAGAAACACAAATAATAATCCAAATGCCCTTAAGGTGGATCGTTTTGTGTCTTGTTATGTATACTTTAACAAGTAATATAAGCGCCTGCTATAATATTGTAGTTCTTCTTCATTGTTAAGATCTTATAACGGGACCAATAAATTAATCACCTCTCATATTTGCTAACTATCACATTTTACAAATTGATTTGGATTGGAAAGCTAGAATGCAACGGAAGTGTACAACTTTATGTGAAAAACACTCATTTCCTTTGATCATCAAACTAACATGCTTAAGCGCCAAAACCAAGGTTATTTGCAGGGATAAACAATTTTTTTTTAAAAGTTACAAAGCAGGTGTTTGATAGAAAATGGATTGCAAACTGATCATGTTTATGTTTCCTTGCTTATGCAGTGACAAGCTGCTACAGTTAATTGAGATATGATTCCGACGATGTCAACAACATAAGTGTGTGTGCGTATGTACGCACACCACATATATTATGCAATGAAGGAAAAGTAGTTGCGTTGGATAGCTTTTGCATGCGTCTCATCATGCTGCCGTTGGCTGAGCTGAAGATGGACATGTTCGCTTGAGTTATCTCTCATGTCTAGACCAGTTGTGAGAAGAGAATTTTTGTTTGTGATTTTCACACCCTCAACCTCTGAAACCTAGAATAAGCACACACATATTATCCTCAGATAAGAGAAAAATTGTTCTATCATGTGACTCCTAGATGCTTCCCAAAACCTCAAAGGTACCTTTTCATGCAATTCCATATTCTGTTGGTGCATTAGATTTACTTTCTTGTGAAGGTCTAAATTCTCTTGGTGCACAAGAGTCCCCTGCAACCGAAAAGATAAGGATTTAGCATTGTGCTTACTAACACCTTGGAAAATGTCTAAAATCTATATGACGGTAACCATAGTCCCACCTCTCGGCTGAGTTCTTGTATTTCTTGGATTAACATTTGATCCTGCAAAAGGCAAGAAAAGAGTAGATTAGAGTACAGCTATTACTTCTTAAATGGTTCCAAAAATTGACATATCGTCACAGCATCAAAACCTTTTTCATTCGAACACCACGAAGGCTCAACTCAAGCTGATTTTCCAATTCCTGTAAATCGTCTGTACTTAGTCCAGAGAGTTCTTGCCCCATCATTTGCCTGTCTAAGTACAAGCTCTTCTGAATATGCATACTTTTCCAGAGTTACTACTACAGTATATACATTTCCTAATTCACCAAAAATAAAACAAAAACAAAAACGATGGGGAGTTTGAAAGTTTCTGGTTATTTCCTTCTTATGGATGGTTAAGATGTGTGGAAGGTATATATAACTCTGAAGGTGGTAGAGACACAATAGTGATTTTGGGGAAAACATCCATCATCCTGGTAAAACCTTAAGAGGTTGAAAAACATTCTTAATCCTTGGCTTTTTGTTTTTAATATCGACTATTCCTAGGCATATGGTATGATACTTTTCGGTTCTGCAAAATCTAGCCTTGAACTACATATACGTTATCATTTTTTGCATGTCAGTACATCATTCCCTGTCAGTTTTCACAAATCACAATAACTTTCGCGGCATACCCTGTTCCTAAAATAATACACCATATAACCAAGCTACACTAATATATATCCCACACAACAAAGTAAATAAAATAAAATTTGAGATTAATGTTGATAGTGATTTTATATATAATACCACTAACTAATGACTAATTAAACAATATTTAATTCCACAATGGAAGGTTTTATATTATAGTTTAAAATCAGTAAAAACTAATTAATCATCTACAACTTAAATATTACTTTGACAATTATTAATCCATATGCTATTCAACATACAAAACCAGATTAAAGTAACAGGTCTTATGTAGTTTGACAAGTAATAACTTTTCTAACAAGAAAAAACACTATATAACAATTATGTGATCAAATTTGTAAAAATTATAAAAAGTACACACCACAAATTCAAACTATACTAATATATCTTCCACAAAAGTTAAAGAAAATAAAATATAACATACATTAGGGTTAGTATTTATACAATTAATTTTACCCGATTTAAATGTAAACATTTATAAGCCATCATAGACTTGACTTTGAGATTACTCTATCTTATCATTGTATAAAGTATAAACTATAGTTTTATAATTAATATGTTTTTATAATTATCCAACTCAAAAAAATATATATTTTTAATAATTAAATATATCTAAAAGTGTCCCAAAAAGTATCCCGCGGCGTAGCGCGGATCTAACCTAGTCATTCTTACAAAAATCTTTGGGTGGATTACAACAAAATTACTGTTCATCAGTTAATTAATATGATATATAGCAGCATCAATGAACCAGTAGTAAAACTAGTAGATGCCTTTTGTTTTTTAACGGAAACAAAACAAAAAGAGATGGTTAACGTCTTTGAGAAACTACATTGCTCTATTCCCTCAAGTATGGCAGTAATGAACACAAGTTTTAGATAAACAAACTGAAACCAAAGCAAACCTAAAAGAAAAGAAATAGTGCTCTTAATAAATACTACCGAAGTGTCGACACATGATAGATAACCAAACAAAAACAGACGAGACTATTAAGACCACAAGTTAAAATGTTGCATCCACTAGATCATTAGAAACGAGATAATCTGACTTGTTATAACAGCGCCCTTTGCCAAGTCCATCCTTTTGAGTCCCCCAATCCTATCCTAGGTCACACACAAAAAAAAAGAAAACCAGTTCATGATTCTGAAATCATGCATGACCTGAATGCTTGGCCAAGACATATTGTTTTGTTTTTTCCTTCTTCTTCATATCGTAATACATCTATATATGCATGACAAGCACCGTGTGATATTGCATAGCTTCCAAGGAAAAAAGCATATATGAATGACATACTTCTCTAAACATGTATTGAGTCTAGACAGAGCAAAACAAAAGTTGGCTAAGAGAAGCCCATACCTTGATTGATTGAACAACTTTTGGTATCAAGGCATTGGCGTAGGAGCCGGTCTACAGAGGATGGGATGCCTCTTTCTGTCCAAGGTAACCATACACTTGGCTTGATACTCCACAAGAGGTCCATCAGGCTTCTCCCTGGCCATAAAGGTAATGTATGACTTTGATCTAGGTCCTGGGCGACAATAACCTCTCACAACTTCAACGAACTCCACATTCGAATGCTAGAGAACCACAATAAACAAAAAAAAAACAAAAAGGTGTTAATGCCAGGCTTGGGGGCAGAACACTTATCAGGGTTAAAAATTCCCAAAAAACCACCCAACTTGTAAGAAGAGCTTGTAAATCTTGTCAACCTAACAAAAATAAGAGACTGAATCCTCATCAAAGCTCATAAGACCTTTATAGTTCGTCTTAAAGAATTGAAATTAGGAATTTAGATTTTAGTCTTCTTTGATTAACAACTAAGCTAACCCGGCCATCTAAAGCTAGTATGAAGACTGACAGATTTTTAAAGAAAGGCACAGAAAAGAAAAAGAGAGAGAGAGAAGTAATGATTAACCTTGTCGTGGTTGAGTTTTTGGAGACAAACATAAACATAAACCATCTCTTGTCGTAGTTTTGATTGGGAAGGGCTCTCTGCTCCAACTTCATTGGACTTATTCCTTTGTAATGAAAAGTTGGCTTAAGCTCACGACCCCCGTAAAATCCCTAAAATAAACCACACACAGTTATTAGTAGAAATCACCATCATCATCTATTCAATTATTACAAATTTGTTTCAGCTCAAGAAAACTCAGAGCACACTATAGGACGGGACGTACCTTGCTCTCGATGATCTGGCGTTTAAAGATGCGATAGTGTTCTCTAGCTTCTTCGGGGAAAAATTCTTCATCGGAGGATGAAAGTATCGGCTCCGGAGATGAATAATACTCCAAACCATCGAAGCTGTCCACATCCCAGGCGCCTTTAAGAAATCTATTCTAGCCTCAGGCTCCTCCTCTATCTTGGCTCTCCCATCATCAACGCCTTCTTCTTCTTCATCGCTCTCTTCCTCTTCGTCCTCCTCTCCCGGCTCGAACTCGGCCTTACGCTTTCTCGCCTTACTTTTCAAATCCACCGATGAGTGGTCCATGGGTTCTATTGTCGTCTCGGCTCCGCATTGATCGAGAAGCATGTTTGATCGAGTAAATCCCTTGATCCCTCTCTGATCCGAGCCAATTGCGAATGGTGAAATTCCCAAAATCTTAGGAACATTTATTTTTAATCCCAAATTTATTAAACATTTTTAATTCTAAATAAAGTAATTTCATATGATGTACACAGTACACGTATCATTTTTTTTTTAATTTGGGACTTTAATAGAAAGTAGAAACCGTCAACATTGGTCCGATCCAATTTTAGTACTTTCAATAAAGCACAAGTCATCTGTCTCATCAAATTAAGCCACATCAGATTATTGATTCAAACGTTGGATTACAAATATTCTGTCAGCCATCGAGATAATACATGAAAGCTTTGTGATTGAGAAAACATTTCTGTAGCAAAATGAGAGAGTTTGTCTGCAGCTTTGTTCTCTTCACGTGTAACGTGTCCCAATGAGGAGTGTGGTAACTTAGCCATCCAATATCGAATGTCGAAGAGTAGTGGTAGGATCCTTTGATGATCTTGCTGCTTGTTTATCAAATTTATTAGTTCTAAATTGTCGCCTTTGAACCAAACATATCTGAGACCTTGATTCCAAACCTCCTGAAGAGCATTAAGAAATCCTAAGGCTTCAGCTTGTAGAACTGAATGTGCTTGTTGCAGTTTTGATGCTCCCGATCGTATAACTGTTCCGTTACTGTCTCGTATTATCCATCCTGATCTTGTATAAGTTTTCCCTTCTACATACCCACTATCGAAATTGCACTTTAACCAACCTACTGGTGGAGGATTCCATCTCTTAGTTTGTCTTCTTCTTGTGATAGGACCATTTCTTGGATTTTGTTCTTGGTTGCTTGATGTTGCATTTCTTGTATTGTCGAACCATTCCTTGATATCTTGTTCAGCCTTAGTTGCTTCGGTAGCCGGGTGTCGGTTTATTTTTCGAAAGATGAAACCATTTCTCGACTTCCATATCCGCCACATTAGCCAGAAGGGGAGATATTGTACTATGTATGGTTGATGTTGTTGTTGCTGGATATTGATCAACATTTTGATGTTGTCTTCAAGATTATCAGTGAATATCAATACTCTTCCCATTGTAGTATTGATACAACGCCAGACTACTTCAGCAAATTGACATTTAAAAAGTAAATGGTTAATAGTTTCATCACCGCAACAACAACGCTGACAAACTGGAAATGTTGTACTGTAGTTGCTAAGGCTCCAGAAAGACATCTCCACAGGAAATGTTGAATCTTCGGGGTGATAGGCAGCTTCCAGATTTCTTGTTTGAGGTTTATTGAACCTGGTGGGGGATGAATCCTCTCATCTTCTTGTATTTGAACATGAGTAGCAACCCAATATCCTGACCGGACAGTATAATGACCATGTCGAGTATATGCCCAATCATAAGTATCATGTTCTGCGTGCTTTGAGAGATACAACTGATTTGCAAGTTGCTGGTCTTCAGGATTTAGAACCCCTTCAAAAATATTTGGATCCCATTCTCTCTTGTTCTCAAGCCATAAATCCGAAACCACCATGTCTTTATCAATTATTGGTCCACTTGCAGGTCTGGGTGGGAGTGTTGGAAGCCAAGGATCTTCCCATATCCTTGTAGTATTACCATCACCAAGTCGTGTCTGTAGACCTTGTTGAAGCAGCTTTTTGCCTTCTTGAATTGATTTCCAGCCGTAAGAAGCTATAGGTTCATTTTGTGACTGTAAGAATGGTACATTCGGGTAATACAATCCCTTATATAGACGAGCCAGTAGGCTCTTAGGATTGTTGAGGAGTCTCGATGCCTGTTTTGCCAAGAGTGCTAGATTGAAGGCTTGCAGATCCTTAAAACCCAATCCCCCTTCTTTCTTAGGGAGTGTCATTCTTTTCCAAGCAATCCAAGGTATTTTCCTTGTTCCATGTTCTCGTTCCCACCAGAAATTTGAGATCACACTGGTAATCTCATTACAGATAGTAATGGGTAGGAGGAAACAGTTCATTGAATAAACTGGGAGAGCCATAGCTATCACCTTTATGACTATTTCCTTCTCTGCTGCAGATAAGTGTTTGTAGTGTCATCCCTCTGTTCGTTCTTTTACTCTCTGAACTATATACTCGAACATTTCTACTTTTTTTCGACCAAATTGTTCTGGTAGACCCAAGTATTTTCCTCCACCACCAACTTTATCTATACTCAGAATCTGGTGAATTCTTTGTCTTCTCAACTCTGGGATTTTGAAACCAAAAATCATTGATGATTTTGAGTAGTTTATCTGCTGACCAGAGGCTTCCTCATACCTTTTAAATATCGATGCTGTATTACCACACTCTTGGTTTGATGATCGACAAAAAAACAGGGAATCATCTGCGAATAGTAGATGTGATATACATGGGCATCCTCTTGCTAGTTTTATTCCATGAATCTGTTTCTGTCTTTCTGCTTTCTGAACCATATTACTCAAGACTTCCGCACAAAGAATAAAGAGATATGGAGAAAGTGGATCACCTTGGCGTAGTCCTCTGGCTGGGCATATCTTTCCATAGGGTGAACCTTTGATTAGGACCTCATAAGAAACCGATGTTACACACTCCATTACCCATTTAACCCATCGTGAAGCAAATCCCAGTTGTGTCATAACAGCTTCTAAAAACTTCCATTCAACACGGTCATATGCCTTATTGATGTCGGTTTTGATGGCTACATATCCTGTTTGATAGTCGCATCTGGATTTGAGTGAATGAAGTAGTTCGTGTGCCACCAATATATTGTCTGATATGCTGCGTCCAGGGACAAAGGCTGCTTAAGATTCTGATATAACCATTCCAACACACCGTTTTAATCGCATGATCATTATTTTTAAAATGATTTTATAGCTGACTGTGCATAAACTTATTGGTCGGTAGTCGGACAGGAGCTTTGAATCATCAACCTTTGGGATTAAGCAGAGTTGAGTCTTGTTTATCCTGTGGTCCATTTCATCATGTTCAAAGAAATGACGAACCATTGAACATACATCAGGTCTGATCACCTCCCAGAATTGTTGATAAAAGTCTGCAGTGAATCCATCATACCCTGGAGCTCTATCCGCTCCTATAGAAAAAACTGCCTCCTTAATCTCTTGATCTGTGACTGGTACTTGAAGGTCTCTATTCATATCATCAGTTACCCTTGGTTCGATATCGGAGATGATATCATCTATGTTGGTATGTTGAGTGCTGGTGTAGAGCTTAGTGAAATATGATTATGCCACCTGACCGATTGCATCATTCCGGAAGTGTTCTATACCTTGCTCATCTAACATAGACTTTAGACGGTTGCGAGTTTTCCTCATCTTCGTTGTGGCATGGAAAAATTTAGTGTTCCGATCCCCCAAGTTCATCCACTGGTTTCTACTCTTTAGTTTCCAGTATTGTCCCTCTGCACCATAAGCTTTGTTGAGCTCGTATCTTAGGCTTGTGATCACTGACTGAGGCGTTGTATTGCTTCTCACTGCCGTATCTAACTGATGCTTTATAGTCTGAATTTTTTCTGCTGAATTTGTCTTTGATCTTCTTTTCCAGTTCGCAAGTTCTCTTCTGCAACGATGAAGTTTGTCATGAATACTATTATTAGTATCCATTCGACCAGTAGACCATCCTCTTTTAACAGCCTGAACAAACTCCTCTGAATCGACATGTCTCTTATCATATCTGAACTGTCCTCTTTTGACATAAACATCTTCCTCTATGTCGATAATTACAGGTGCATGATCGGAGCCTGCAATCGGGAGAAACTCTGTTTCTGAGGCTGGATACGATGCTCTCCAATCTGAGTTGACTCTGTCCAAACATGACTGTATTGTTTCCTTCTGTCGCTTACCAACCCAACTGAAAGGATTCCCTTTAAACTTCAAATCTTGCATATTACAACATTCTATCATTGTTGTAAAGTTTCTGAGACTGGAAAGGCTTCTCTGTCTACCTCCTTTTTTCTCTTCTGGTTGTAAAATCTCATTAAAATCCCCACACATCATCCAAGCACTAGTTCTGTTACATGATATCCGTTGAAGTTTTTCCCAGAGATGTCTCTCACTAGGAATTGGGTGACCATAGATGCAAGACAAGTAGAAATTAAAAGATTTGTATTCAACATAAAGATCTACAAGTCTTACATCTTGGGAAATAACTTGAACAGAAACATATTTTTTCCAGAAAACAGCTAAACCACCACTTAACCTCCTCAGAGAGACAATACACATATCATTGAACCCCAGACTAACTCCCAAATCTCTAGTGTAATCATCTTGTTGCTTCGTTTTGATCAGGAACAACATGTCCAAGAGATACAAACGTTGTATCTCTTTTAGGCGTCGAACTGTCAGGTCTTGTCCCGTGCCTTGACAGTTCCAAAAACCAACTCTCATGGGACCGGTGGTGGAACAGGCCCCACCGCGGCTCCATCTTGTTCAACATCAATGTTTGTCGTTCCCGATCCGCTTGCATCACTCATTGACCACTTTCTCTTCCTGGAGGAACTAGATTCTTATGTGTCATTTTCGTTTTTCCTCTTGCGTAAGTCTCGAGTCATTCTCCCAAAAGGAGCAGCGGCATCATCTGCAACATAAACAAAAGAAGGGAAAGGGTTGAGTAGTTCCATCTCACCATTTTCTTCATTTTCTTGCGAACCAGAAGAGATATTGTCCAATTCATTGTGATCTGGGTCGATATCAGAAAGTTCTTGGTCAGCAGTTGGGATTTCATTTGGGATATCTTCTGGATTAGGCGCTGGGTTAGCCGGTTCCGCCTCTTGGTTATCACCTATGGGGTTACCATCATCATCAATTTCCTGGATATGGACTCCCGGATTACCATGATTCTCCGGTATGTCTTCCTCATCATCCTCATCCCCATCTGAGTCGTTGAGACCACCATTTTGAATCAGACATCGCCCAGAGTCATGAGTCAGCAAACCACAGACTTCACAAAATCCTCTCAACCTTTCATAGAAGAACCCCAATATTGTATTAACTCCAGGAGAGAATTGATAATTTCACTGGAAGGTGTATCAACATTCCAGTTAATACGCACACGAGCAAATTGGACTCGATTCGCAGAGGTATCATCAAAGTCGATGTCCATTGTATCTCCGAGAGAACGTGCAATACTGTCGATGACACCGTAATTCAGAAACTGGAGAGATATGCCTCGGATTTGGATCCAGAAAGGGATGAAATTGAGGGATAAAGGATCCATAGTAGGAGTCCATCGTTGGAGCACCAGCATACGATCTGCAAATCAATACGCACCACCGTCTCAAGAGATTCCTCTGAAGGGAAAATGAATTGGAAGCGCCTTTGTTCCATGAGACGACCCCGAACAAAACCAACGAGGCCCCATGAACGTGGTAAAGCAGAGATAATTTGCCGAAGATTTTGTTTCCTTCGCATCAGAGGACGGCGAATGTTATCAGCCATGAAGAATCGGTAAATCGTGTATCGGAAGTGGTAGTATTTGGGAAATTTCCGACGAAAACTTGCCTCTGAAAAATTCCCAAATCGAACCCTTAAATAGAGCGCATTCCATCGCTGTTCAACTGCTGCCTCGTACAAAGTATCCATGCCTTCGCCGGAAGAAACCGCTCGATCGTGGGATTGAAAAAACTGCCCCACTTCGGCGCAAGTAACCGTCAGAATCTTCATCAGAAGATGACAAGAAAGTAACCGCTGAATCGCCTTAGAAATCGTATCAGAGCAATTCATTTTTTTTTTTTCCTTTTTTCGGATTTTTTTCTTTTTTAACTAAAAAATAAAAGTCCACTAATTAAAAAAAAATGATCGTAATGTATAAGCGATTTCTATTTTTAAATATTAAGTTTTAAAAAAAAATTTGTAATCACCTAAATTCCTAAATTTGTGTAACCACCACCATCACGTTCAAAAACCAAGATAAAACAGAACGGTTTTATAATTTATAACAGTTTCATCTCCTACTTAACTCTCATTCTATTCATTTTCTTTTCCTATTTGATCTCTTTTTGTATTCCTCTCCAAAGTTTTATTTTTTTTATCCTCATTTGTTTTCTTCATAACTTTTAATTTATTCATCTTTTTGTTTCTAATATTCATCTGATCATTTTTGTTTTATTTTTCATCTGGATTTTGGTAGTCTTTCTTCCTCTACATTGGTTTTTGAGAGGTTGCCATATCCAGAGGCTAACCAAAGGTCCAAAACTCAAAAGTCTATACAGGTTTGTGACTAATCTTTATTTATATTAATTTTTATTTATCTTATGCTAATTCTCTTTAATTTTATTGATTCATGTCGAAGAAATAATAGATTAGAGTTCCAATATTTCAAAGATAAACCTGGAGTAATTATTTGCATGGAAGTTATTCTCAGGATGATAAGGTACACAAACATGAAGTTAAACCCAATTAGTTTGTTTATCAATTGTGTATCTTCATTTATCTTAATAAAATAATCTGATCCAAACATTTCATAATTTATTTGAGATGGGAGATAGAATTGATTCGAGAACACCAAAAAATTACAGGAAGGAGAGTACGTGTTGTAATTTGAGTTTATTATTAACTGATGATTTCATTGACGGTTGCAGATATTACCACCCATATATGAAGTGCAAAACAAAGGATAATTCTATAGATGAGCTTGGAAGATCGAAACTGTGGAGAATATAAGTGTAGTTAGATTTAAACAAATTTGTATATTTTTACAATTTGCGATAAACTATCTTTCTTATTTTTTTAACATTTTTAATAATTCTACAGTTTGTTACGTGTATATTAGAATTTGAGTCCATCAAATCATATAATATACTCGGACATATTTAATATACTTGGGCTTGCCCGGGTGATAGTAATAGTTTTTTTGATAAATAGAAGAATCCTGAACTAAAAAACCGTTTTATCAAGTTTAACCATCTGTTTATAAAAAGTCTTTTAACAACTCTAGCCGAAAATTAAAACAAAAAATAATTAGGCATTTGCTTTTAAAATTTAAACACACACGATCACAACATAATTCTTTTCGATTCTGGTCTTTTTCTATTCCTGAAAGAAAATATCAAACCCCTCGTTCTAAATCTAAACCCATATTTACAACACCAAAACGAAAGAATTCGACTTACCTCAACATCTTACAAAAATCAAACCAAGTGAAGTGTACATCTGCACTCTCGATCCGTCACTCGATTATGGCGACCTGATAAGTAAATGTCATTTGTTTTCTGCTGTAAATCGATACAACAACTTTAGATTCAATCAAATACTGATTGATGGATCTGACACAAACGTTAAACACGGAAATAGAGAGAACACATAAACAGATAACACAGAGATTTGGTAACCCAGTTCACTGCATCAGCAGCTACGTCTGGGGAGGAAGCAGAGTCCTCAACATCCATTATAGATCAAGAGTTACATATGCGTTATGGTTACAACATACCTCTCACACTCGTCTAACATCCTAGATCGAGTCTCACAAGAACAACATATGAAAGAAGAATAACAAGAGATTGAGCCTAGATACACCGAGAATCTACATCTCTCTCTAGCTCTGTTCACCTCTTCAGAACCGCCTGAACCAGGGTTCGACGCAGCTCTCTTGCCTTTTCATCTGTTTGACCTTATGTATTTATACCTAATACATAGTCGGTTCTTGTATGGGCTTCACACCAATATCTGGCCCAGTTTCTGACAAACCAAACCGGCCCACGTTAAACAAACGTAGACAAGCTTCTGATCCACTACAACTTCCTGTTTCAACTTGGATCATATCTCAACAAACTCCACCTTGATTCAAGCTTGATACTTTGAAGAAATACGCCTCATAGAACCTTTGGAATCCAGCTCTAAACTTGGCTAAACAACCTTCAATAACCTGCATAAGTCACACTCATACAACAAACATTTCAGCAAATTCAACTCCTGAAATTTGCATCAACCATCAATGCATCCTTCTGTGAATAACCACACAGACCCCTGAACCTCGACAATTCTCATGTCTATTCCTTTAGAGATAAACCAGTACTCAAGACACTCTTGTGTCATCCTTGTCATGCGTTTGACATCTTTATAGCTTTGATCATGAGATTCCCACTCATAAGCTATACAATAACATGTTACCAACACCAACAACATGTTCACACAACAGATCACTTCATAAGCTAAACCGCCTATGAGTTAAACAATCACACAGTTTTCATCATGGTTGTCAAACACCATATACCTGTTTTAGTGATTGAATTTCATTCTGCAATACCTGATTCTAACTTGTTAGCCCTTGAATTCCAACTCTTGTGTGCACTGAGACAGAAATCAAACATTTACTTGAATCAACTATAGAAATATTGAAACACCCTTGTTTCAACCTGAACCAATTCTCTGATTCTAACTTATCAAAATAACAAACCCTCTTTATCACTCATATAGATAGAGTGAGCCGGTTACAACTTGAGCCAACCAAATAACAACCACTTAACCAAATGATATTCAATCGACTCTTTGTACCTGTTTAAGTTACAACCAAACCGGGTTAACTCAAACCACAAGTGTTGTCTCTCACATGTATGATCATACACCTTGACAAGAACACCTTCTTAAGCTTGTTAGACATGTAAAGAATCTCAACATCCAGAAACACCACTGTGTAACCCGAGATTACCCATTACAACCAGATGTCTTAACATATCAACCTGAACCACTTCACAGGTTCAAAGATCCTGGTAAAATAGAGTTACCACCAACAGCTTATGACATGCTGTCAGTCACTTCAACCATGTCTCATATCATCATAACATGTGATATGTCTGAGATAATACCTTAAAACTTCTTCACATCAAACCTTAAGCTCATGATGTATTACTCCAACTCTGCAACACATTCAACAATATGCAGAATCCACCAAACAACTTGGTACAACATCATAAATCTTCTCAGGCATTCAACAGCCTTTTACCAAGGAGATTATTCAAACTCCACCTTATGATGCAAACATACAACTTACAACTTCTCAGGTAGTTGTCTTCAACTGATCAACAAATGCAATTTGACTCTCTTGCATTATCAGCATTTATATGACTTTATATCAGTTGCAAATACTTTAAGCCTTGAAATAAGACATGTTTCCATCCGAGATGCACAACAGACTTTCCTGATATGAATTACAGAGACCATACCTACAAACACCTTCAATTGTCTCTAAGATTCTCGTTCATAGGAAAAAAACACCTTAGTGTTCATTCTGATTTCACAGAAAAAACCTTGTAACTAACTTCAATACCAGAGATCACTCCATGACTGAATACCTCAGACACAACACAATCACTTATGTGTCTTCAAAATTAAACTGTCTTTTCCTCTATGGTTCTGACTGACTCCATAAAGACTGTCATAGTGACTGAATCAAAACCTTTAAATCTCTGCTTACTAACTCAGAAAATCCTTCTGAACCACATAGCAGAACTCTAGAATCAAATATGTTCCAAACACCTAAAACAGTCTTCGATTCAACAACAATTTGTATGACAACAATATATTGAATCCCGAAATGCACCGCTGTTGTTTCCAACAGGTCACGCCGCCTACCGTCCTAAGGCTAGGAAGACTTTCGACACAAAATTTTGTTCAATCTACTACCATAACAAATATTCAGCCAACAGTTTTGACAGTCACCATCTTAGCTTACCTTTGTTCAATTCACACTGACCTCTGATACACTCCATCATGTAGATAAACACCTCCTGAATGCGAATTTCCACACTCTCTCATAGCTTCAGACAATCTTGACTCATTCACATACTCCCTTGACTGCTATTATCAAGACTTTTTATACTTCTGCACTAGTCGCAATATAAACCAGAGCGGGATGCCTGATACATTCTAAGGATAACCACATGATTCTTGATTAAACTAGCTTCCAACTGACATTACTAATCCAGTTTAAGCTAAACAATCATATTGATTTCTATCACCAAATGTAAACTCCACCTTGTTGACAACCAATCTGATCAGCTACCAATTATCAATGCAACCTCATGTTTTTTCTTGATCATCATGTCAAACCGAAAATGATGGCCTACTATGCAAACTTTAAGACCTTGAGTCTTCCACGTCTGAATTTCACTATAATCATGTTATCTCATCTCTTTTGAAATTGAAGTCTTTAGTCATCATATCACTGATTTTTTCCTTAGCAGCTTTCACCATGAGTATGTACGCGTCTTCACAAAACTCATGTGTCACATCAACTATATCCTGAGCTTGATCAATTTTTGCAACATCCACAGAAACCTGAACAGTGACTACACACTTACATGTTATTCCAACAGAACACCCATCTGTTCTTTCTGCTTCAGCACTCGTGTGCCACAGAATATCAAACAACAGACCTTGTAGTCTTGAGCCAATTTCTTTAGACTCCTTTCAGCTCCCTGATGATCTCCTTTAACGCCTGATCATCAACACTCTGAACCTTTTTTAGATTCACAAGAATCTAACCATTGACACTGATACTCACATCCTGCAATCAACTACACACTTTCTAAAATCTTAGCCAGACTTGAATTTCCTCAAAGATCCTAACCTGTCTTATTTCCAACAGATTAACCTAAGACTGTTTCATGCTCATCTGCAACTTCTTCTTTGATCTAAACCAGAAAAAAACCTTATTGATACTCAAACAACCTTTAACACACATAGGAATTCAAGCTTTTATGGCGTCCCATTGTAGCATAATCCAATTCATATGGATTGTTCAAACTTCTGAAACTCGCACACAAACTGCATCAGACCTTCAACAAACTGAATATACCAAAACACAACCTGAAACCCATCATTGAATCTTGGATAATCCCTTGCAAAATCAATAGCCAACCTTTTGTGCTATACCAAGATTCTGATTCTCTTAACTTTAGCAGACTATCAACAAATAGAAACAACTCTTCAGAACATCACACTTTGACCTTGTGACTGTAGAGGATACAGACTTGACGTCTTCAATATTTGAGCTTAAAGCAAGTAGAGGTTAGCTCCACCTCAAACTAATCTTCAGTTGGTTGCGCAAAATTGATGTTCAACTCTCGAGCCATTGGAGGAGACAAGTTGTAGATCCTTCATAGTTCGTAAACCTGAAAAAAAAACATTTAATCTTATCGGATCCGCTATAGTGAATCTTCCTTCCTCCAACATCGGCGTTCTGAAACCCAGAACAGCCACCATCTTCTTCTTTCATGTTATTGTAGCACCATCTCTCTGAGAACTACAGATCTGATATAAAGCTATCACTTTCCTTCACAGATCTGAAAGTTTTCTCACAAAGCTTGCTCCTCAAGAACCTGAGGCTCTGATACCACTTGTTGTAAATCGATACAACAACTTTAGACTCAATCAAGTACTGATTGATGGATCTGACACAAACTTTAAACACGGAAATAGAGATAACACATAAACAGAGAACACAAAGATTTGGTAACCCAGTTCATTGCATCAGCAGCTACGCCTGGGGAGGAAGCAGAGTCCTCAACATCCATTATAGATCAAGAGTTACATATGTGTTATGGTTACAACATACCTCTCACACTCATCCAACTTCCTAGATCGAGTCTCACAAGAACAACATATGAAAGAAGAATAACAAGAGATTGAGCCTAGATACACCGAGAATCTACATCTCTCTCTAGCTCTGTTCACCTCTTCAGAACCGCCTGAACTAGGGTTCGATGCAGCTCTTTTTCGCTCTCTTGCCCTTTCATCTCTTTGACCTTATGTATTTATACCTAATACATAGTCGGTTCTTGTATGGGCTTCACACCAATATCTGGTCCAGTTTCTGACAAACCAAACAGGCCCACGTTAAACAAACGTAGACAAGCTTCTGATCCACTACAACTTCCTGTTTCAAGTTGGATCATATCTCAACATCTTCGAATATAGTTCCGCCCCTCACCCTCGTTTCACCATGTCTTTATCGCCTATCAAACCTACTTCCGTCGTTCAACATCTTGGGATTTATGAGGTTTTAGAATTTCATGATTTGAGAAACACGATTCTTAAACAAAAAAAGTTTGTTGTTTTTGTGTTTACAACTAATGCCTAGTCGTTTTTTTTGTTTCAATTAAAAGTTTAAAACAAACAAAGTCAAAAAGGGCAGATTGAATATGCATATTCCAAAATAATGTAGCTCGTTGTTTGGTTCAGTAAATAGGCAGATGGAAAGCTTCGAACGTATCATACGGTTTGCATTTGGTTAAGTCGAACAAAAATTACCGGAAATTGAACCATCATCCACAGATTCAAACAATGTAGTTTACGTTGTACATTTTCCTATAGAATCATCTCTTGTCTGAAGATGAAAATATAAAATCTTCAGATTCAAACACATTATGACATACATATATCTAATCACGTTTGAGCATGGACACAGCAAATCTGAACTGGCTAAGAGCAACCCCTACCTTAAACAAGTTTGGTTTCAAGGCTTTGGTGTAGGAGCCGGTCTACATAGGATGGGATGCCTCTTTCTGTCCAAAGTAACCATACACTTGGCTTGATACTCCACAAGAGGTCCATCAGGCTTCTCCCTAGCCATAAATGTAATGTATGACTTTGATCTACGTCCTGCGCGATAATAACCTCTCACAACTTCAACGAATTCCACATTCGAATCCTAGAACCACAATAAACAAAACAAAAATGTTAGTGCCAAGCTTGGGCTGAAAACTTTTCAGGGTTGAAAATTCCAAAACAGAACACTATACTTCTAAGAACCTTGTAAATCCAAGACAACCTAACCATTGCCGTTGTTAACACACCAAAGATAATCAGACATTTAGTTCGTCTGAGAGAATGGAGATTTTCGTTTTCTTGATTCAGACTAAGCTAAACCCCATCTAAACTAGTATGAAGGGTGAGTGAGAGAGAGAAGTAAGGTAACCTGGTCTTGGTTGAGTTTTAGGAGACAAAAAGAGACCAACTCTTCAAAGAAGCCGCGAAAGTCTTTATCCGTAAGCGCTTCCCACTCCAAGCCCATTGGTTTTATTCCTCTGTAGTGATCAAAGGGCCTAAGCTTAGGATCCCCGTAAAATCCCTAAACCACACACACACACACGTTGTATTAGATATTTAATCCACAAAGTTTCAAGAATTTAATTAGCTCAAAAAAGAAAAACGCAAAGCACTATATAGGAAGACGTACCTTGCTCTCAATCATCTGGCGTTTAAAGATGCGATAGTGTTCCATCTCTTCTTCGGTGTAAAGTTCCTCATCGGAGGAGGAAAGTATCGGCTCCGGAGAGGAATAATACTCTAAACCATCGAAGCTGTCCACATCCCATTCCGGTGACTTCAAGTAATCTATTCTAGCCTTAGGCTCCTCTGTTTTGGCTTTCCCTCCTTCTTTCTCACCATCGATCTCTTCCTCCTCCTCTTCGGGGTCGAACTCAGCCTTACGTTTTCTCGGGAAAGAAGTGATCACAACCATTGAAGAAAACGCGTCCATGGAATCTTGTGTCGTCGTCTCGTATGCGCATTGATTAAGAACCATGATGTCGACTAAACCCTAAGTCGATCCCTCTCTGCTCCGGCAATTACCTTCTGCCCTTTAGAAATTGCTATTTTCACGCAACTGCCATTCCAATCTGGTCAACGAATGCTGTCTTTTTGTATTATGTTCGATTTTATTCCGGGTGTATTGAACAGTCGAACGTGACAGAATTTATAAGAAAGTTGAATTCTGGTGTTATTCTTTTTTTTTTCACAAGAGTGTTGTTTTATTAGAAAAGGTAACTTTAACAAGCCAAAATAACTTACAAACGAAAACGAAAGCTCAAAGTATAAAAGGCCAAAAACCTAAAAGCCCAAATAAGGAAACCTTAGACTGAAGGAAAAGCAATATACAGCACATAGTACACGTGACAATTAGAAAACGATTTGGATGACACGTGGGAAGTTGAAGAGAAAGGAGTTTCAAACACGGGAAAAGGGTAAATTTCAACCCGTACTATTTCAAAAGTGTAAATTCCTACCCAAACAACATAACCGTGTGTTTTTCAACCTAAACTCTCACTTAATTCAAATTTACTACCTAGACTTCTAATTGTTACCCATATTCCTACATTGACTCAAACAACGTTAGTCAACTGTTAAATGTTTTGATCAATTCGACACGTAAACGATGATGTGTCAAGGTCGTTGGGTTCGAAACCTTAAAACAACGTCGTTTGGAATGAAAGGTTAAAACGACGTGTTTTGAATTGGGGGAAAGATCTTCAATTAGGGTTCTTCAGTAAGTTTGATTTCAGTCTACTTGTGTCTCTCTTTCTCTTTATCTCATTGTGTGCTTGGCGAAAATGGTGAACAAGGATTGAAGATAACTGTGAGGGATAAGTGTAGAAGAAACAAGGCGTGAATCAAAGGAGTTGTGATCATCGCTTCCGTGTCAAATTAATCAAAACATTTAACGGTTGACTAACGCTGTTTGAGTCAATGTAGGAATATGGGTAACGATTAGAAGTCTAGGTAGTAAATTTGAATTAAGTAAGAGTTTAGGTTGAAAAACACACGGTTCTGTTGTTTGGGTATGAATTTACACTTTTGAAATAGTACGGGTTGAAATTTACCCTTTTCCCTCTCAAACACCGGCAGAGTATTGTTACGCCGGAAAGCTTCAACTCTGGCCAGATTCGCGGAAAGTTGCTAGAGATCTCAAGCTTCGCACAGAGAAATAAAGGCGAGATTCCAATTGAGCTTTGATGAGAATATGACTCCACTTGATGCAAATCTTTTTCATCTTCATCTTCAATCAAGCTTTTAATCTTCAAGGAACTTTTGCTAGGATTAATCCATCGAGCATGCCTTTATTATGCAAACATAAGAAACACCAGAAATCAAACCAACCCAAACGATTCCACAAGCGTCCGCAGTGAGAAAGACAAACAATTGTTCTAATTGCATCAAAATCAGACCAAAGACACCAAATTAAACTTCAATCCGCATCTAAAAAGTTGATCTTTAAAATGAAAAAAACCCAATAAGCTCAAAGATCAAAATAAACCCTTTAGTAGAAAGGAGGATTGAAGAATTACAAATCTAGATCAAAGGAATGAAAAAGAGAAATCAAAGTCAAGCAAACCCGAAGCAGATTAGAATCGAATGAGATCAAAAAGTAAAAACTAAAGCCGACCAAACACTGCTTTATAAGCCAGTCTTTGTCGGAAGAAAAACCAGACATCATAGCTTAAAAAGCCCACACATGCCGGAGCCACCGATGCCAGAAATAACACTGGCTGAAATTGCTGAGTGAGCCAAACAACGCCACTGATATCCAACTGATGCGGAGCGGAAGTACAAAGAGGGGGTGGCGATACTCTGTTTTGTGGTTAGCAAAAGAGAGCAAGAGAGAAGGCGGGTGATGGTACTCTGTTTTGTGAACGGTAGAACAGAGCAAGAGAGATGGTAACAAGGGATAGGATCGAGAGCGGATCTGTGTGATCCGATATCGATGGAATTTGCAAGTCCTCCTTGCAGGGCTTAAAAAAAAAGCTCTTTGGGTAGTTAAGACTACCTCTTTTTCTGGTTTTTATTAATGTAATGCTGGATCATGTACAATGCTGCTACAACCTCTATTTATAGAGATGTAGGTAATTAAGAATAAGAGCCCTAACCCTAGTAGACAAACGACCAAATAAACCGACAATGCAATAAGACATACGTAGAAAACCGACTCAAATATCCTAAGCTTGATGGACAAGAAAACCCATGAGAAAGCCCATCAAGAAGAGTGTTCGTGCTGCATCAGGTTCCTCCGGGTGAAGAAAGATTCGGCTCCGAATCTAAGGTCTCATTTTTGCCACGGAAATGGGAAAGGTGCTTGACGTTGAACACATTGGACGTGTTCATGTGCGGAGGAAGACAGACGCGATAGGCGTTGGCACTGATACGTTCCAAAACTTCAACAGGACCAATTTTCCTTGATTTTAACTTGTTGTATTCACGAAGAGGAAGACGATCCTACCTCAAATAAACCCACACAGGATCGCCAGAAACAAACTCAACAACACGTCGCTTAAGATCAGCAGTTGCTTTATATTTAGAGGGAAACGCCATCAAGTTGTCGATTGCTTGCTTGTGTACCTCCTGGACGTCTTCCACAAAGTCAACAGCTTGCCCATGCAAACGTGTGTTATCCGGCAAGGATGTCAAATCAAGAGGACAGCGGGGAACCATGCCATAAACAACGCGAAAAGGACTGAACCCAAGGCTCCGGTTAAAGGCATGATTATGAGCAAACTCGGCTTGACAAAGCTTTGCATCCCAGCTCTTAATGTTATCACCAACAAGACAACGCAAGAGAATACCAAGAGCACGGTTAGTGACCTCGGTTTGGCCGTCGGTCTGTGGATGATATGCAGTGCTCATGTCCAAGTTCGTCCGGAGAAGCTTCCATAAAGACCGCCAAAAATGACTTAAAAATCGTGTGTCTCGATCGGAGACAATCGATTGAGGTAAACCATGGAGACGATAAATTTCCCGAAAGAATAAAGTAGCTACATTGATCGCATCGGTTGTCTTCTTACAAGGAATAAAATGGGCCATCTTGGAAAAACGATCCACCACCACAAAGATAGAATCAAAGCCCTGTTGTGTCCATGGAAGCCCCAAAACGAAATCCATACTAAGGTCGCTCCATGGTTGTGTTGGTATTGGCAAGGCAAGATACACATTGGCATTAGAAGCTTTTCCTTCATCTTGCTGGCAAATGCGACAACGTTCAACAAAACGAGCCACATCACGTCGAAGAGAAGGCCAAAAGTAAGAAACGGAAATCAGCTGAAGTGTACGATCACGACCAACATGTCCTTCATTGTGTAGTTCGTAAATAATCTTAGCTCGCAAACTACATTCAAGCACACAAAGACGAAGGTCTTTGAAAAGAAAACTGTCTTGGATCGTATAGTCAGCTGTGAGACCCTGTTCAACGTCCGTGTATACTCCCACGAAGAAATGATCAGACTTGTAAAGTTTCACAAATGTTGCAAACCCGGGAACCATAGAATGAACCGTTGCAAGCAAAGTATGGCGACGGCTGAGAGCATCCGCTACACGGTTCATCTTACCAGATTGGTGTCGAATAGAGAAGGTGAACTGCTGGAGAAATGAAATCCAAGATGCATGCCTTGAAGACACTTTTACTTGACTATCAAGGTGTCGCAAAGCATCATGGTCCGTGAAAAGAACAAAATCACGATGCACCAAGTAGTGACGCCAATGCTTAATAGCTTGCACAATAGCATAAAATTCAATATCATAGGTACTATACCGTATACGCGACCCTGGAAATTTCTCGCTGAAATAAGCAATAGGTCATCCGGCTTGACTCAAAACTGCACCAATCCCAAGCTTAGATGCGTCACAATGCAGCTCAAAAGTAAGGGAAAAGTCAGGAAGGACTAATATCGGAGCTGTTGTGAGTTTAAGCTTGATGAGTTCAAATGTTGATGCCGCTTCTGACGTCCATTCGAACCGGCCATTCTTCATACAACTAGTGATAGATGCCACAATAGAACTAAAATTTTGCACAAAGCGGCGGTAAAAAGAAGCTAAACCGTGAAAGCTTCGGACCTCAGTAATCGAACGCGGTTGTGGCCAAGAACGTATCGCTTCTACCTTATCACCATCAACAGATAAGCCCTTATCGGAAACCACATAGCCCAAAAACTTAACCTCTGTCGAGCCAAATTCACACTTATGTTTTGCCGCATAAAACTTTTCTCTCCGTAAAACGAGCAACACATCACGCAAGTGAGACACATGAACCGCTAGAGAAGAACTGAAGATAAGGATATCATCGAAATAGACCACCACAGATTTACCGATAAAAGGACGCAAAGCCTGATTCATAATCCGCATAAACGTACTCGGAGCATTAGACAACCCAAATGGCATGACCAGCCATTCAAAAAGACCTTCTCGTGTTTTAAAAGCGGTTTTCCATTCATCCCCCGGACGGAGACGAATCTGGTGATATCCACTCTTGAGATCGATTTTGGAGAAGACCGTCGCTTTCCCGATTTGATCAAGTAGATCATCTAAGCGAGGAATGGGAAAACGATAACGTACCGTAATTTTGTTAGTAGCCATGATCCATCCTTCTTGGGAATAAGCAAAGCGGGAACAGCACAAGGACTAAGACTTTCGCGTATGTGTCCTTTACGAAGTAGGTCTTCGACTTGCCGACGTAATTCTTCATGTTCTTGCGGGCTCATACGATAGTGTGGCCGATTGGGAAGAGTAGCTCCAGGAACGAGATCAATGTGGTGTTGTATATCACATAACGGTGGTAGCTCCAAAGGTAAATTGGCGGGAAAGACATCCACAAACTCGCGGAGCACAACATCGAGTTCTGGAGGCACGGTGAACGGTGAAGGGGGAATCGGCAACTTGCTCGGGAGGAGCGCAAATGCAAACCCTTCAGTACGGAGTTCATGTTCAAAGGTCGCTTGAGAACACAACATGTGATTTGGTGGACGTGGCATCAAAAGTGGAGGAGGTCGAAGCTGCTCGTCGCGAGATGGTTTAAGCAACGAATGTTCCGGTGATGGCAAAAGCACAATATTATGTGCCTCCCAATAGAATTGATAAGTATACTTCACGCCATCATAAATGATTTTGCGATCATATTCCCAAGGTCTTCCCAAAATGAGATGGCTAATATCCATGGGAGCCACGTCAAAATAGAATCGATCCTTATAAAGCGGACCAATGGAAAACGGCACCAACGAGCGCTGAGAGACATGGGTTGCAACACCATCTTGAAACCATTGAAGCGAGTAAGGTGTGGGGTGAGCTTCAACAGGTAAGCCAAGCTTTTTTAACGACCGTCTAGGCAATGACATTGCGACAACTCCCTGAGTCTATGATAAAAGTGCATATCTTCCCACGGATGGTACAAGTAGAACGAAAAATATTGGCGTGCAGCCAGTGTTCTTCTCGTTGTTGCGGTGTAAGACAAACACGGTGAAGCACAAGTGAAGTTCCCACATCACCTGTTGTATGATGAATGAGCTCCTCGTACTCGTCATCCTGATTCTCAGATTCATTAGACTCACAAGCCAAGTCTTGTTTTTCAGCAAGAAGACCCCGACGTGTCTGATTTAGGCAAGCCGTTTGACAGTGTCCGGGTTCGCCGCAAGTAAAACAACGGAGAGTGTTACGATTAGAACGGCGTAGTCCTTGTTCTGGGTGACGAACTCCCTCGGCGCAAACTTGAAGTTGACCATCGTGTTGAACAGGTTGCTCGGCCGCAACTGCAGGTCGCGGAAGACCTTCACCGAGATGTCGAAGTAGGGTTTGGTTTAAATCGGTAAACGATTTTTGTAACGCAGCTTGCGAAGCGAGAAGCATATCACGAAATTCTACCCAGTTGATGGTGGTGTCGTGTGTTTTATCACCAACTGTTTCGGGCTTTGGAGGCATAGTGGAGATCAATTCAACGCCAGGAAAGAGAAGAATCTGATACCAAACTGATGCGGAGCGGAAGTACAAAGAGGGGGTGGCGATACTCTGTTTTGTGGTTAGCGAAACAGAGCAAGAGAGAAGGTGGGTGATGGTACTCTGTTTTGTGAACGGTAGAACAGAGCAAGAGAGATGGTAACAAGGGATAGGATCGAGAGCGGATCTGTGTGATCCGATATCGATGGAATTTGCAAGTCCTCCTAAGACTATCTCTTTTTCTGGTTTTTATTAATGCAATGCTGGATCATGTACAATGCTGCTACAACCTCTATTTATAGAGATGTAGGTAATTAAGAATAAGAGCCCTAACCCTAGAAGACAAACGACCAAATAAACCGACAATGCAATAAGACATATGTAGAAAACCGACTCAAATATCCTAAGCTTGATGGGCAAGAAAACCCATGAGAAAGCCCATCAAGAAGAGTGTTCGTGCTGCATCACCAACCAACCACCGCTATGGTAGCCGGAGGTTGTGGATAGAAACCGGAATTTAACCGGATGCTGGTGATAAGCAAAGCCGACCGTATGAAAGCCTATATCGCCGGAGACAAAGCCAACCACAGGTGCTACGGAAGCCACCTATGCCGGAGACAAAGCCAGCCACATGTGCTATAGAAGCCATCTATGCCGGAATCAAAACAGTGGACTCTCTCTCTCTAAAAATCGAAGAGAGAGAGCCCTTTTTTCTTTTTTCAATTCTGGTGTTATTCAATACACCGTTTTACAGATTCTTTAAAATTCTTGTGTTACTGAATGATATATTTTTAATCATTCTTTTAGAATATTTTGAATTCTTGCGTTATTGAAATTATCAATTTCTTAATGCTATTAAAATCAAGAGTTATTTATTTTACAAATCGAATTACGCATATAAATCCAGTTTGCAATACTATTTTTTTTTTAGTTTTGACTTTTAAATGCTTCTCGCATTATAATTCTCTAGAGCTCGTTCATGTTTATTTTTGTCATTATGTTTTAATTGGTGTAACTATGTTTCATAGTGTTGTAATTTACATAATCATTTAATAATGTCTTAAATATAAATAGTTATTATTATCTTTTAGTTTTTTGTTTGTTTGTTTGACATCTATCTTTTAGTTATGCAATTATTTTTTCTACTAGTAAATTACTTCTCTTTTATCAAAATTACATATTCTATGGAATAGATTTTTTTAGTTATGTAGAATTAGATATCGAACCAACTTGATTTTATTAAACAACTCAACCAACCTATATATATATGTCTAACTCTAGGGTTTTAGGTTTAACATAAACCGTCATAAACATTATAAGCCCAATATACAAAACCCAACATATGATTCTAATATCTATCCGCAATACTCCCCCTCACGGTGGAGTGTGAAGGTCACGAACGCCCAACGTAGACAGAATGTAATGAAACTGATCACGACCAAGAGCCTTTGTAAAGATATCGGCGAGTTGCTCAGTCGTACGAACATGTTGCATGACAATCACTCCTTCACGAACCGCATCACGAACAGCATGACAATCATTTTCAATGTGCTTGGTGCGCTCATGGAAAACAGGATTCGTAGCAATATAAATAGCGGTTTTACTATCACAAAATAGGCGAGCTGGCGCAGCGTGGTCGATACCTAACTCCTTTAACAACTTACGAAGCCACTTAATCTCCTTAAGAGCAAAAGACATAGACCGATACTCGGCCTCTGCGGAAGAATGAGAAACCGTCTTCTGCTTCTTTGTCTTCCACGAAATAGGACTACCACCAAGCAGAACAACATAGGCACTAAGCGACCAACATGTAAGCGGACAAGAATTCCAATCCAAATCACAATAAACCTCAATGGACAAATCGGAAGATGACTTAAGCAAAATGCCATGACCAGGCGAGCCACTTAAGTAACGGACAACACGCATAGGTGCCTCCATATGTGCTTCGCGTGGCTCTTGCATAAATTGAGCCAAGACATGAACAGAGTAGCTCAACTCAGGCCGTGTATGTAACAAATACAGCAAACGACCCACTAAACGCCGATATGACTTGGGATTCGAGAGCAGAGGACCATCGTCAGTAGCGAGGTGATGATTCTGTTCCACATGAGTGTGAACAGGTCGAGAACCAAGGTCCCCAGTGTCAGCAACAATATCAAGAGCGTACTTACGCTGTGTCAAAAAGAAACCATCAGACCCACGACTGACTTCAAGACCAAGAAAATACTTTAACTTGCCCAAGTCTTTCATTGAGAAACAACGACTAAGATAATCTTTAAACTTTTGTAGCATGTATCCATCATTGCCACAAATGATGAGATCATCAACATAAATCAACACTTGAAGCTCTATGTTATTGTGATTATAAGAAAAGAGCGAGTAATCTTCATATGACTGGAAGAAACCTAAAAGCAAAAGAGAATCAGACAAATTCTTGAACCAACAACAAGGAGCCTGTTTGAGCCCATACAAGGATTTGCGAAGACGCCAAACCTTCCCTGGATGAGAATGACGGAAACCCGAAGGAAGCTTCATGTAGACCTCCTCATTAAGATCCCCATGTAAGAATGCATTGTGAACATCCATCTGATAAACCTCCCAATTCTTTGCCGCAACAAGACGAAAGAGAGTGCAAACTGTAGTCATACGAACAACAGGAGCAAAAGTCTCTTTGTAATCCTCCCCCTCAACCTGATTATTACCAAGAGCAACAAGTCTAGCCTTGTAGCGTTCCACAGTACCGTCAGCATTGTATTTTGTCTTATAAATCCACTGACAACCAATAGCAATTTTATTAGGAGGAAGCTCAACCAACTCCCCTGTTTTGTTCAGTTCAAGAGCATCAACCTCCTTATACATTGCATCATTCCACACCTTGATCTGAACAGCCTCTTTAAAATGTTTAGGCTCATAATTGTTAGTAATAGCCGCAAGAAAAACACGATGAGCTGGTGAAAACTCATCATCAGAAACAAAATCTGTGAAAGGAGACAAAGAGATACTTGGGACCGAGATCGAAGACGTTGAAGAGGAGTGGGGAAGAGCAGTAGAGGATGATGGTGTGTAATTAACGTTATAGAGGATGTAATCATTAAGCCGAGCAGGAGGCTTAGAAGACCGCTGGCCTTGACGTTGCGGAGGAGCCGACACAGTCGGTAACGAAGCAGAGACAGCCTGGTCAGCAAGAGGAAGACTAGAAGGATCAACCGTAGGAGGAACAACCGGAACAACAGTGGAGGGTACAACAGCGGAAACAAGAGCAATTTCTTGTACAGCAGAATCCGGAGAACTAGAAGCAGAGCTCCCCCTTGCATCCGTAGTAGTCACCAACCAATCATCATCACCGGATGGTGGAGAATCCGACACAAGAGGTAATGTAGAAACCGGTGACGCATAAGGAAAAACTTCTTCCTGAAAGATCACATCCCGAGACAAAAGGAACTCATTCCTTTCAATATCAAAGACCTTCCAACATTTCTTGCCAGAAGCATAGCCAACAAAAACACACAAACGACTACGCTGACCAAATTTATTTTTGTCTCGACCGAGACGATGAACATAGCATGCGGAACCAAAAACCCGAAGCTGGTCATAGGTAGGTTTGAAACCTCGAAGCAACTCAAAAGGACTGCAACCAGAATGAAGAGAAGACGGCGTAAGATTGATCAAGTATGCCGCAGTAAGAATGGCTTCCCCCCAAAACTTGATAGGCAAGCTAGCCTGAAATAACAATGCTCTAGCAACGTTTAGTATGTGCCGATGCTTTCTTTCAACACGCCCATTCTGCTGAGGCGTGCCAACACACGACGTTTGATGAACAATCCCATTAGCACGAAAATGAGAAGAAAAACATATGAATTCAGTCCCATTATCGGTTCAAACCACCTTGACAGCTTTACCAAACTGCTTTTCCGTGTATTGCAAAAAATTTGTAAAAACACGTCTTACTTCAGACTTCTCAAGGAGGAGAAACGTCCACACTGCTCGAGAGAAGTCATCAACAATCGTCACAAAATATACTGCACCACAAGAAGAAGGAACCCGATATGGTCCCCATACGTCACAATGAATCATTGAGAAACAATATGTTGTTTTATTAAGACTATCC
>NC_025692.1:20925226-20967505 GCF_000633955.1 Camelina sativa | reverse complement strand
AGCAGAATCCGGAGAACTAGAAGCAGAGCTCCCCCTTGCATCCGTAGTAGTCACCAACCAATCATCATCACCGGATGGTGGAGAATCCGACACAAGAGGTAATGTAGAAACCGGTGACGCATAAGGAAAAACTTCTTCCTGAAAGATCACATCCCGAGACAAAAGGAACTCATTCCTTTCAATATCAAAGACCTTCCAACATTTCTTGCCAGAAGCATAGCCAACAAAAACACACAAACGACTACNGATCTCATGCTTATAACAAAAGTGTTACTCCCATCAGCAAATCCAACCGTACTTGGTGGAATAGAGACCACATTGGTCAACAAAGAAAGAGTCCCTGTCNAACATATGAATTCAGTCCCATTATCGGTTCAAACCACCTTGACAGCTTTACCAAACTGCTTTTCCGTGTATTGCAAAAAATTTGTAAAAACACGTCTTACTTCAGACTTCTCAAGGAGGAGAAACGTCCACACTGCTCGAGAGAAGTCATCAACAATCGTCACAAAATATACTGCACCACAAGAAGAAGGAACCCGATATGGTCCCCATACGTCACAATGAATCATTGAGAAACAATATGTTGTTTTATTAAGACTATCCGGAAAAACAGCTCTTGTTTGTTTAGCTCTAAAACACACGTCACAAGACGTAGAGCTAACAGAAGACGAAGAACGAGAAAACAAAGGTAAAGACGAAAGAACTGAAAAACTAGGATGTCCTAAACGTCGATGCCACAAGGCAGGATCTGTAGCCGCACTTGCCATATAAATCTTCGTTGTAGCCACATCCGTAAGATAATACACACCATCACGCTCTTCACTGCTTCCAATCAAAGTCTTCGAAAATCGGTCCTGCAAAACACAAAGAGTGTCAGAAAACATGGCTAGACACTTTGTTTGTTTCAGAATTTTAGAAACAGAGATCAATGTGCAGTTGAGTGACGGCACAAAAAGAACATTTGTCAACTTGACATCCTTGGAGAGTGGAAAAGATCTCATGCTTATAACAAAAGTGTTACTCCCATCAGCAAATCCAACCGTACTTGGTGGAATAGAGACCACATTGGTCAACAAAGAAAGAGTCCCTGTCATGTGATGAGAAGCGCCAGTATCCAAAATAACATTGCCAAAAGTGATCTTACCAGACAACTTGTTCGAATTATCAGTAGCAGCAGTGCCATTGTTGGAGTTTCCTTGAATGAACTGAGTGAAAGCCTTCAATTGTTCTTGTGTAAATTCAGGTAAACCAGAAGGACTAGAACTGGTAGCGTGTGTTGTAACAGGTTGACCACGTCCGCGACCACCGATGTTGTAGCTAGTACCACGACCTCTTCCTCGGCCACCAGAACCACGACCANCACAAAGGTAAAGACGAAAGAACTGAAAAACTAGGATGTCCTAAACGTCGATGCCACAAGGCAGGATCTGTAGCCGCACTTGCCATATAAATCTTCGTTGTAGCCACATCCGTAAGATAATACACACCATCACGCTCTTCACTGCTTCCAATCAAAGTCTTCGAAAATCGGTCCTGCAAAACACAAAGAGTGTCAGAAAACATGGCTAGACACTTTGTTTGTTTCAGAATTTTAGAAACAGAGATCAATGTGCAGTTGAGTGACGGCACAAAAAGAACATTTGTCAACTTGACATCCTTGGAGAGTGGAAAAGATCTCATGCTTATAACAAAAGTGTTACTCCCATCAGCAAATCCAACCGTACTTGGTGGAATAGAGACCACATTGGTCAACAAAGAAAGAGTCCCTGTCATGTGATGAGAAGCGCCAGTATCCAAAATAACATTGCCAAAAGTGATCTTACCAGACAACTTGTTCGAATTATCAGTAGCAGCAGTGCCATTGTTGGAGTTTCCTTGAATGAACTGAGTGAAAGCCTTCAATTGTTCTTGTGTAAATTCAGGTAAACCAGAAGGACTAGAACTGGTAGCGTGTGTTGTAACAGGTTGACCACGTCCGCGACCACCGATGTTGTAGCTAGTACCACGACCTCTTCCTCGGCCACCAGAACCACGACCAGCATTGCTCTTCTCATTCCTCTCCGTCCACCAGTCCGGAAAACCGACGATCTGCCAACAGTCTCGTTTCTCATGACCACTACGACCACAATGAGAACAAGAGAAACGAGATTTACCAAGGACAGATTCTGTTTTGCTTCCACTAGAAGCATCAGACCGAGCAAGAAAACCAATGGCCTCCTCTCGTTGTTCATGGAGACGAGTGGAAGACAACCGTTGTTCTTCTCGAATTACTCTACTATACACTTCACCGAGAGAAGGAAGAGGATCCATGGCAACAAGATTAGCACAAAGACCCCCAAATCTGAACTCATCAAGTCCCAAAACAAATTGGTCAATCTTCTCTTCCTCTCTTTCCCCAAATCTGAACTCATCAAGTCCCAAAACAAATTGGTGAATCTTCTCTTCCTCTCTTTCTTTTGCAGGTGCAGATGTAGCTCCACATGTGCACAAACCACACGAACAAACTGTGAGAGGTTTGTAAATTTGGTATTCCTCCCACAAAGTAGACAACTTCCCATAGTATTCAATGACTGTTTGTCCTTCTTGTCGACAAGCACTGAGCTGACTTTTGAGTTGATGAACACGAACCTTGTTCCCAACCGAGAACCGCTGCTTCTAGTCTAACCAAAGTTGATGAGCGTTCGCGATAAAGGTAAATGTAGATTTCACCTTTGGTTCAATCGAAGTCCTTATCCAACCGACGATCATAGAATTCACCGTCAACCAATTCTCCAAATTGGGATCGTCACCAGCTGGTTAGGAATCGACCCATTGATGAAACCAAGTTTACGTTTGGCTTGGAGTGCATTTAACATCTCCGTCCCATTCATTATAGTTTTCACCGTTTAACAACACCAACGAGATCATGGAACCAGGATTGTCGGAGCTTGACAAGGTGTAAGGAGACACCACTGGAGTCACTGACTGCGGAGAATCATCCTTCTTTGTTGCAGAAGAACTATCTTCGACGGAGGACATGTTTACTTGTCACGCAAGAAACAAACTTTGAACAAAGAAGCAAAGAGAAAATCGAAACTATCGATTGGAAAGAAAAGTTTAGAGAATTTTTTGTGATCTTAGCTCTGATACCATGTAGAATTAGATATCGAACCAACTTGATTTTATTAAACAACTCGACCAACCTATATATACATGTCTAACTCTAGGGTTTTAAGTTTAACATAAACCGTCATAAACATTATAAGCCCAATATACAAAACCCAACATATCATTCTAATATCTATCCGCAATAAGTTAATTTAAGACCGAGGCCACATTGTTAAAATTTGCCATAAGTCTCTAAGTCCGTAGGCATGCAAATCAAACGGCTGTGGGAACTAACTACGTTACCTTGGTATACAGAGCCGTGCCTACATGGTCAAAAAAGAAACACTCGCCTACGGCCTTTAATTTTGTAGAAAGTTTAAGAAGCCATATTTTTGTTAATAGTTTTTATTCATGCATGTATCAAAGTATGGTTAGGAAATTTATACTAGAGATAAGGGAATATAGTGAATATAGAGCAATACTGCAATATATAAAATCTATAATTACAACGACAAGTTAGGATCTCCGCATATTAATATTTTCTTATATTAATTAGATATCACATTTTTATACCACAGTTTATTTAAAATTCGTATAATCACCAAACTATTTTTTGTTGTTGATAGTAACACAATACTATGAAAGATTATTTTAATTTATACCTTTGGTTTATGAAGTATTAAAAGTGTTATATTTTTATAAATTATTTTAAAGATGAAACAATTTTTTTTTTTTTTTGCCTACGGCCTCTAAATCTCTGGGCACGGCATGGTATATATCCTTAACTGCGAGATTTACAAATTCAAATAGAGATAGACGTTTCATGCACTCTGAATATATCCTCCATGTGAAATGCTCAGCCGAGACATTTTATTTAGATGGGTCCTTTTCTCATCTTTCTATCGTCCAAATGGTTTAACTTAAACATATGGTTAAATATCATACATTTTCGTCAAAATAACTAATTCATAGGAATAGGGGAATCGGTTGATTTTCCGAAAGAACAATTAACAAAATTATTGTATGATATTTATAGTAATTTATCTCTATACTGTATATCATAAGAAAATACATATACGGAAGTTTAAAATAGAATTCAAAGACTTATCTTTGTTTCCTTTGATAACCCTAGTAATCTAGTATCAAGATTTTCTTGTGTTACAAGTTCTCTTAGGAAGAACCGAAGAAAACATGTGTTAAGTTCTCTAAGTAAGCATTAATTAATTGATATTAAACACATGATAGTATGATACTAGTGTGATCAGTGTGTGGGTACGTTCTAACCATTTAATGTCGAATATTTTGATAAGAATGTCTTCTACATTTTCTCATTACTTTATATAGTTGCAAATGCCGAACAGTGGTGAGTGGACAACACAAATATTTTTAGATCATGCTAATGGACCACATAATAATGGTACTAAAACATAATTAAAAATTAGGTTGATTGTTTGATTAAATAATCTCTTCTTCTTTTTGGTCCATCCAATTTCAATAAAGAAAAAAACGTACTGGTAGTAGTGTATAATACGACGGAGTTAATTACATGGGCAAAAAGTGTGTCTACTTTACCTAGAGTTATTACATCGGGACTCATGATATCAAATATGCATCAGAAGTCAGACAGAACACATCACAATATCATATAAAAATGAAACAAATTCATAACAGCTCAGGCAGAATAAGAGATTGGAATCAATTCATCGATATATTTTTTTTGTGTGAATATCTGACGTTTTATTTGAAATTGTTAGTGTAAAATATCCCACATCGGAAAAATGTGAAACGATTAACTAATATATAAAAGGTTAGGATCTCTTCACTCATTGTCAATTGGACAAATCATGTCAACAAACTCTTCCGGGCATAAACTTTTATCTTGAAAAATAGGGGTGCAAATCCTGCAATCTCCACAAATAATTGTCCTAATCTCGGACAGTCCGCAAATCGGACTAAAAAGAAATTGACCTAAAACATGAGCGTTCTAAACAACTACCCCGTAATGGTAAAACTATTACCAAATAAAAACATAAAAAAATCATAACCAAACCCATGTAAACCATGAACCCTAGAACCCTAGAACCATCATCAATTGTTTAAATAAAAGTAAACCCCAATTAATTATTGCAATAAAATAAGACCCAAAACCAATAAAAAAAAAACCTATGGCAATACTCATAAGCACCAACCCAAAATTCGATTAACTAAAGAAACAATAATAAACTAAAACCATGCATGTGTATGTCAAACCACACATCAACGTTGCTTCAGGTCATCTTCGTCGGGTTTGTCTTCGTCACCACCATCGTCTTCACATCCCATGATCATTGGGATCACAAGAACACTAACGCGGAAGCTTTAATTTAGATCCACAACAATCGTCTGCTCTGATACCATAAAGAAACTAGAGAAAGGTTTAGGGCAAAACTCTTTATTATTGTATTGTTTTTCTTAATCAATGATACAAGGGTTTCTATAACACTAGGTCTTAGGGTTTACAAGAATATTATGGTTTATAATAACCGACATAACAAAGCCCAACATGGACTGTCGGTCCATACACCAATATTGTTCCCACATATGCCCACGCTTCAGATGGTCATCCATGAGCGTGAGGGGGGTGTTAGTGTAAAATATCCCACATCGGAAAGATGTGAAAGGATTAACTAATATATAAAGGGTTAGGGCCTCTCCACTCATTGCCAATTGGTTTTGAGTTGGAAGCCCACAGTAAAGCCCAAATTTAATATGGTATCAGAGCAGGTTGTTTCTTGGACCATCCCGTGGATGTTGTTCCCACATATGCTCACGCTTCATATGGTCATGCATGAGCGTGAGGGGGGAGGTGTTAGTGTAAAATATCCCACATCGGAAAGATGTGAAATGATTAACTAATATATAAAGGGTTAGGGCCTCTCCACTTATTGCCAATTAGTTTTGAGTTGGAAGCCCACAGTAAAACCCGAATTTAATATAAATGTTAAAAAAATCAGGGCTTGTAAATTGTCTAGTTCAATATTGTGTTATTTGATATTAAACCTGTATTAAACACAGATCTCATGATATATCACAAAGGTCTTGTACCTTGTGATACTCATTTTTCATAAATATATTTATTAATTGAGAGTAAGAGAATAGATAGATGAGACAAATTAGAAATAAAAAGTATTCAAACGGTCAAATAGTTACTTAAAGAAGAAACTCTGTCCAAGTGATTTTCAAAGATTTACTCAAACTGCAGATTGCTTGTTTCGGCAAAGGGTTGAATTTCTTTTCTTTTTCCTGGCTAAGTAATTACAGAATGGGCATTAATTTCATCATCAGTGGGTTTCTCATTATCAGTGATTCATCTCTTAATAGTTAGAGGAGTGAAGACTAAAGGAGACTTTGGCCAAATCCACGATGCTACAAGACAATTTGTTTATGACATGTCCGACATAACACCTTTCGGAATTGTTATAGAGTATTTTCCTGAATTCGAAGAAATTGGAATGGTAAGTAAAAGTTGCTTTTGTTTTTATTTAAAAAAAAAGTTTATACATAATATTAACATCACTTTTTCATCTTGATTACTTTTTTTTTAGGGAATCTATCATGTGCCAAGGTTAAGAACTGAAAAAACCGCTGAACATTCTTTGCTTGTTGTTGCGAGAGGTATAACGAATGATGGAGTAGATTTTCTAGTGGCTCAAAATTCTTGGGGAGTAGATTTTGGCAACAACGGTTACTGCAGATTGTTTCTCCCAGCAGATGGTAGCTTCAAAATCTATTGGCCACTCTGATAATATCTATTAAGAATATCTATAGAACATATTATTTATTTCTAATGGTTATTGTTACTTGGTTATATATGTTACTTGATATTATATATCTCTAATGGTTATTGTTACTTGGTGATTAGTTATATATGTTACTTGTGATAAGATCATAATTGATTCTAATCTAACATTAAGGTCCGTAAAACCTTAATGTTAGATATCTAAACACTACTGAGGGAGGGAGGGAGTATAACGAAAAGCATACATTACATAGATATCTAAACACTACTGAGCCTCGACAAAGCAAATCACCCGCGAGAGAGAGACAGTATATCATTAACAGATTCCAGAAGCAACTATATATATATATAATATCTAAGCACGTTTGAATCTCTGCATATCAAACACTCAAATCAACCAATGTAAATAAAATTACCTTATAGACTATAAGTTATAGTTTTGGTATCAAGGCATTGGCGTAGGAGTGGGTCTACAGAGGATGGGATGCCTCTTTCTGTCCAAAGTAACCATACACTTAGCTTGATACTCCACAAGAGGTCCATCCGGCTTCTCCCTAGCCAGAAACGTAATGTATGACTTTGATCTCGGTCCTCCGCGATAATTACCTCTCACAACTTCAACAAACTCCACATTACACACCTAGACCCACATACAAAAAAAAAAAAAACAATCATAAGGCTTAGCTACCCATCTAAAAACGGTGAATGACAGACATATTAAAACAAACCCACAAGAAGAGAAAAGGAAAAGGAACTAGCCTTGTCTTGGTTGTCTTGGTTGTGTTTTTGGAGACAGACACGTACCATCTCTTCCCAGTACTCACGAAAGGTTTTGCCCCAAAGTGCACTCCGGTCCAAACTTGTAGTAGAGATGTTTTTGTAGAAATATCTTAGCCTACGCTCTGGATCCAAGTAAAATCCCTACATTGTACTACAAATCAAAAATCACACCATCTCAATTTCATATATAACTCATAATTCAAAAGAAAGATGAAGGGTACCTTGCTGTCGATCAACTGGCGTTTAACGATGTTGTAGTTCTCTAAAGCCTCCAGCTCGTCAGATGAAAGCTGCTCATCAGAGGCGGGATCCGAAGATGAATAATACTCTAAACCATCGAAGCTGTCCACATCCCATTCAGGCGCCTTTAGGATATCATCATCAGCTCTAGTATCGCGAGGCTCCTCAATTTTGACTTTCCCATCACTGCGTCCTTCTTCAATCCTCGAATCTCCTTCTCTCTTCGTCGTCTCGAGTACGCATGGTTTGAGAACCATGGTGATGGTGATCGATCGCGTAAACCCTAGAAGACTCGCAAGTTGAATTTGGGAAAGTGAAAACTAAAAATATCTTCGAGGAGGACTAAAATCGACGATATAAAAACAAAATAGGCCTTCAGTTTTACCATCAGGCCAGAAAAGTGTGTTATATTTACCCAACTGCCATTCCAATTTTATTTTATTTTTTAATTATGAACCATTTCAATTACTCTTTTAATATTTTTTTAAAAATTATATAATTCAAACTCACATTCACACTAACATTCACTTACGAATATAAAAAAAAATTTAGGAGGAAAATTAAAACATAAAAACAATTTAATCTATTATGATTGTTTGCGCAATAGATTGCTCATTCATCTCTTAATAGTTTGATTTTTTTGATAACATATTTTGGTTTTATTAGTTTCGGCTTTATACTCTAATTTTGATCAATCCAACTCCAGTCTAGTTTTGTATCTGCCTTCCACATTGAAACTAAAAGTTCAAAACAACCCCGCTTTTGTTCTTCTAATATCTGATGCAAATATTTACGACCTTCTCTTCAAGCGTCACATACAAAAATTACTTTCATACTTGTGTAAAACATTATTAATATTTTAATCGAGTCTATGAATAAAAGTTAACATCCAGAAATACTTTAACGGTGGAATGATATATATATTTTAAATGAATACACAACACATTTTAAAAATTTCTATAAAAATGCGTGTATAGAACTTAGTAAAAAATGTGTGTATTATACTAAAATATTACAGTATCACTTTGGTCTGGTGGGTATATAAAACTTTGATAAAGACAACTTTGTGTCACCTATCGCATATTCTCTCAACTAATGCAATAAACAAACATGTAGCCGTTGGCTTTTCAAGTCAGCGTTGGACCACGAGAAGATCGTAATCTTGAAAGATGGAGAAGAATCAATGTGATAATGATCGAACGGCTCTGATCTTTCTCGGAACAGGCTGCTCCGGTGCAGTTCCCGATTTCAGATGCTTACTCCAGCCATCGGATCCTCCTTGCCATGTCTGTTCTCAATCCCTCTCTTTACTTCCTCACCTTAACCCTAACTACAGGTAAATTTTGACATCACTTTCTCTTTGGATTTTTGATCTTTTAAGCTGTGGAGATGGTGAAATTTAGAAACCTTGTTGCTTTACATAAAACACCCTTTTGAAATTGGGGTTTGTGATTGAAAACAGAGACATCTTTTGTTCTCTCTGTTTCGGATTAACCCTTTTTAGGTGGATAATGTAAAATCCGATTTCTAGTGTTCTTCTTGGGGGACATTCTTTAATCCAATCTTGAATCTTGATTTTGGCAGATGCAACACATCGCTCTTGATTGACTATTGCTGCGAGGAAGAAGAGGGTAGACACTATTACATAATTATTGATGTTGGGAAGAGTTTTAGAGAGCAAGTCCTTCGTTGGTTCACCTTCTATAAGATTTCCCGAATCCATTCTGTTAAGCCCTTTTATTTGCTATCTTCTTGAATTCTTGCATCTTTTTTTCTTGGTCTGAATTGAATTCTATGCTGATTAGTGAATTGTATGGTTTGTGTAGATAGTTCTAACTCATGAGCACGCAGATGCTGTTCATGGTTTAGATGATATTCGATCTCTTCAACCTCGCGGTTCAACCATTGACTCTGATCCACTTCTTGTGTTTCTATCTCAATTTACAATGGAAAGGTAACAATCTTTAGGTTTTCCCATCTTCGATTTGTGGTCTCTATCTCAATTAGCATTTCTCTGGTGAGACTTTTAAGGCACCAACATTGTGCATTTTCTTGCAGTATTGCTACTAGGTTTCCTTATTTGGTTGATAAGAAGGTTAAAAAAGTGCCTAGAAGAGTTTCACAGCTTGACTGGCAAATCATAGAAGAGAATTGTGAAAAACCATTCACTGCCTCAGGCTTATCTTTCACGCCTCTTCCGGTTACACTTTTTTTTTGACTTTTGAGTAGATAAAACCAGTCTGATTATTATTTGAGAGCTTGAAGACTCAACAATGTTTTGCTAATTAGGTGATGCATGGAGAGGACTACATTGCTTTAGGTTTCCTTTTCGGTGATAAAAGTAAAGTGGCTTATATATCAGATGTATCACGCATTCCACCGAGTACCGAGTATGGTAAGAGGTCATTATGGTTCCGCCTTAATCATTATCACCATGTATTTCACTTCTACTAAGAGAAAGATTGATCTTCTAATGAATATTTGAATATGCAGCTATTTCCAAAGCAGGGGCTGGACAGTTAGATCTTCTTATCTTGGATACAAATATACCTCGCAAGGTTAAGATCATTATGTAACTTTCTTTTACCGCTATTCGTTCGTGAAATTTTGTTGTTGCTGACCATCATCTCGTTGATAATAGAGAGGACTAAATCCTACACACATCTGTTTTCCTGAGGTTTGTTTCAATGTTTTTCTTCATTTGTCAAACAATGATTCATTACTCTGAACAGTTTTGAAAGTAAGTTTCATTATATCTCTGTTCTTTAGGCTCTTGAGATCTTAAAGAGGCTCTGTCCAAAGAGAGCGCTTTTAACGGGTATGACACATGAGTTTGATCACCATGAATACAACGAGATACTTGCGGAATGGTCTCTAAGGTACGTAATGAAACATATGTTATAAAATGATCTCTATATATCAACATTGTTAAATGCTGATAGACTATGTTGATTTCTAGGGAAGGAATCCAAGTGCAGCTTGCTCACGATGGATTAAGGGTCCCAATAGAACTATAAGCAAATTGCTAAATCCAACTTTAAGTAAAGGAGAGACAAAACTCAGTATTATTGTTACCTAGCACGAATTCAAGTGACAAAACTTCCAAAATTATATGATTTACAATCTATATTTTGATACATAGATGGAATCTCTGTTTGTTTACTTCTTATGGGAATGATTTGAAATCTTTAAACCAAGCCCTTGAAACAACTTTTCTAAATCTGAAATCTCATCCTCAATATTCACTTCATCTTCTCTTGTTATCTTTTCATGCAACATGTTTAGTTTCTGAGTCCCAACATTCATTCCTTCCCCATAATCTCTAAGGGCTCGTCTCATCGATCCATTCTCCTCTTGAACATCTTTGTATTTCCTTTTCAAAGATCGGTATCCGTCAATAGACTTGAGAAGCTGATCAGACAACTCTTTGTTTCTTCCCTGAAGAGACACATCGTTGCCTCCTTGACCATCATCATCTTCTTTCTTCTCATTACTGTGCTCTGCCGCGCAATTCTGCACTTTCTTGAGCAGTTTATCATTTTGAGCCCTAAGATCACTTATTAGCTCCTCCATTTCGTTCCGTTCGTGAGCCTTCCTCGCAAGCTCCAAAGCCATTATCTCTTTCTCCTTCCCTAGACTTGAACACATCATTTGAAGACTCTTTCTTGCAGCCATACTCGCGCTTAGCTCTTTTCTCAGCTTCTGAACATCATCAGGATCGTTCTGTGGCGGCTTCATCGGATTCTTGTTTGGATCATGAGTCGGTTTCAGCTCTGTGTTGCATCGTCTAAGCTCTTTTTTCCCGGATGATGATGATGATTGTTGTTGTTGAGCTTTCTGGATTCGTGTCTTTAGATCCTCGAGAATCGTCATCATCGTTTTGACTCTCTGTACCTTCCAGTCATCGTGCTGCCTCGAGGTTGCTTCGTTGTGATCTTGAACGAGTTTCAGGAGTAGCTTCACGTTCGTAGTAATCCCTTAAAAACAGAAGCAAGAACATGTTCAACAAATTTTCTTGCCACGCAAGTCACAAGAATGTTATCTTTTGTTAACAACGTAGATAAAATCTGAATGAAAGAAGATTATTTAAATGAATATGATCGGTTTACCTTCTAAGCCAGAATCTTCATGAGATGGGTGGTCTCTGGTTCTTGTTGGTGATGATGTAATAGATCCAGAATCAGAAGGAACTAAATCCGGTGCAGAAAATGCTCGGAGACGGCTCATGTTTTCCGGTTTTAAAAACGCCGTCTAGAGAGAATCAATCAGCCAAAAAATAAAAAATAATGAACAAAGGGAGAGAGATGTTAGAAATTTCGACAATAACAGAGAGAGAGAGAGTTATGGTTGTTGTGTTTTTGCNCCCGGATGATGATGATGATGATTGTTGTTGAGCTTTCTGGATTCGTGTCTTTAGATCCTCGAGAATCGTCATCATCGTTTTGACTCTCTGTACCTTCCAGTCATCGTGCTGCCTCGAGGTTGCTTCGTTGTGATCTTGAACGAGTTTCAGGAGTAGCTTCACGTTCGTAGTAATCCCTTAAAAACAGAAGCAAGAACATGTTCAACAAATTTTCTTGCCACGCAAGTCACAAGAATGTTATCTTTTGTTAACAACGTAGATAAAATCTGAATGAAAGAAGATTATTTAAATGAATATGATCGGTTTACCTTCTAAGCCAGAATCTTCATGAGATGGGTGGTCTCTGGTTCTTGTTGGTGATGATGTAATAGATCCAGAATCAGAAGGAACTAAATCCGGTGCAGAAAATGCTCGGAGACGGCTCATGTTTTCCGGTTTTAAAAACGCCGTCTAGAGAGAATCAATCAGCCAAAAAATAAAAAATAATGAACAAAGGGAGAGAGATGTTAGAAATTTCGACAATAACAGAGAGAGAGAGAGTTATGGTTGTTGTGTTTTTGCAACTTCCCCTGTTTTGTGAGGCGTAATTAGTGGACAATCATTTTGGCTTAGGCTTTTCTTTTCAACGAAATTTGTCTGTCTTACCTCATTTCACGCTCTATTTTTTATTTTTATTTTCTATTTAAAATAATTTAACATTGAACGTAAACCATGTAAATAATGTGTGCTGCCAAAAGAAACACAAAATTATGGTCCTATGCACGATTCATATAATTAGAACATTAGGCTTATAATTATGTAGTCTTGTAGATATATAATAATACTATGAGGACTTTAATTGTAAATTTGTGAAGGAGCCGAAAGGTCTGAAATGTCGTGCCCTAGCCGCTCTAGGGTTTTGGGAACGGAAGTTCAGGATGAGCATATGAAGGACGAAGGTTCGTATGCGGAGAAGGTTCAGAGTAGTAATGGTAGAGGAGTACCAGTTCCAGAGAGAGTTCTAGAGGAGGAGTTTGTGCTGTCAAGAATGAGTTTGGAGTTTCCCGATGGGGAGGAAGGAGAGCCGGTCATCACGATTGGTAAAGAAGTGTTGGATGCCATGAACGGGTTATTCCGGCAGTGTATGATCGTGAAAGTTATGGGTCGTCACATCTCAGTGGAAGCGATGAATCGAAGGCTCAAGGAGTTGTGGAAACCGAGGGGTGGGATGTCGGTGTTGGATCTACCGAGACAGTTCTTCATGGTGCGGTTTGATGTGGAGGAGGATTACTTGAGGGCAGTGACAGGTGGTTTATGGCGTGTATTTGGTAGTATTCTAATGGTTAAAACGTGGTCACCGGACTTTGATCCGGTAAGAGACGAGATTAGAACTAGGCCAGTGTGGGTCAGGATCGCAAATCTGCCGGTGAACTTCTATCATAAGACTATATTGATGGGGATCGCAGGAGGGTTAGGTAAACCGATTAAGGTGGACTTGACATCTTTGAGAGTGGAACGAGCAAGGTTTGCACGTGTGTGTGTGGAAGTGGACATAAAGCGGCAATTAAAAGGGACACTAATGGTGAACGGGGAGAGGTATTACGTCTCCTATGAAGGTCTATATCATAATTGACTTTTGTTTTTTGAGAAGTTGTTTTGTTTTAAGCCCACTTGTTTGCAATATTCTATTATTAAAAGTCCGGTGTACCGGAATATTGAGAACGAGAGCGTGAGAGCAAATCGGAGAAATAACACATATTTATTAGCCTCAAAAATAGTTTGTAGACCATTAGCTTAAATACCGATTCTTATTCTACAACATCAAACCAAGCTTAGTTAACCAATGTTAACCAAAGAGGCAACGCAAGCTTGGTTCTATGAACATAATAGATTTTTTTGGTGGATGTTTACTAATCTAAACGAATCCGAGTTGTCAATTAAGATACCATTTGAATATGATCATACCAGTTGTCAATTTTATTTTCTTATACGCGCGTGTGAAGTCTGTTTAGCTGGTCTCTTGACAATACATGATCAGTCTCTTCGGTTTTTGTGAAGCTTTTGAAAACGATTTGACTTTATTTATGGGCCTAGGCCCAATATGTTTTTCGATTATTGAGCCTGAGCGTTTAATACTATGGGTATGGGGACTTTAAACTGTAAATTTGCGAAGGAGCCGAAAGGTCTGAAACTAGTATTTATCTAACTTATCACTTGACGACGTTTTAGATACTCAGAAAATGGCCTCTTCGCATACAAGGGACGACGACAAACCCATAAACTGGGTGGACCTTCCGGTAGAACTGACGTCATTGATCCTGCACTATCTTGGTGCCACTGAGATACTGGAAAATGCTCAGAAAGTGTGCACCCCGTGGTGGCGCATCTGCAAAGACCCTTCAATGTGGCGTAAAATTGACATGCGAATCCCGGGAAACCTCAAATTCATTGCGTACGATATCGAGATGAATACTGAAGACCTCAGCGTCGATGATCTCCTCACCTTCATAGCCAATAGGTTATGTTCTGTCTCTCTCTCTCTCTCTCTATAACTTTGACTTTTGTTTTTGAGAATCTGAAACGTCTTTTGACTTTTGTTTTTGAGAAGTGCCGATTCTAGGGCTAAATTAAAATTGTTGTCCTTGTATGTCTTAGACCATGTTTTCAACTTAACATGCAACTATTTTTATTTTAGATCAATTAAACTGGAACGCCTTGGACGTATGATGTGTCACGCCGTTGATCTTAGCCAAGGTGGCTTGGTAGAGATAAACATTGAACGTTTTGGCACTGATTCTCTCCTCACCTACATTGTTGATATGTTAATCTCTCTTCCCCTAAAACTGATCGCATGCACAATTCTTTATTGAAATTTATGAAGCTGTACATACATAGTGAGATTGATTTGATTACAGAAAGGATTTGCTAATTTCTAGGGTTGGATCTAATTCTCGGTATAGTTTGAGCATTATGGAAAAATTTTATGGTTTAACTCATTTTGACCATAACATTGAAAACTTGCATCGCTTCTCTCCTTATAACTGGTTAAAGCCCACATATATTGGTTTCTATCAAGAAAATTTTCCCATGTTGAATTTTGTAAGTGATCAAATTTGGTCAACTGAAGAAACAAGAAAAATCTCACTACTTTTATGTAAATAGGAAGCATTCCCAACTCCCAAGTTCCTTTTTTTGAGCTTATGGAACTTTTATCCTTTCCTTGCTGGTCCAATATACAATATAAAACCACGCATTATGTATGTTTCTACGTTAAAACTTAATCGCTACTAGTATAGTTTCACAATGATACTTATTTTTGTATCTTGATGTTATATACTTATCTCTTAGATCAATGTTTTTGTTAATACTTGTAGATCAAGTAATTTGAGACGCCTAGGACTTGTTAAATGCGATCAAATAACAGGCATGGGACTTTTCTCAGCGGTCATGAAACTTCCATTGCTTGAAGAACTCGAGCTTTCATACTGCAAAATCAAAGGACTAAATTTGGAAGCTATAGGCTATGCTTGCTCGCATTTGAAGACATTGAAGCTTAACTGTCAAGGCTACAGGCTGCTCGCTCGCTTTGAGCCTAATTGCCTAAACATTGCTAAAACAATGCTTGATACTGACTATCAGATCATAGACATTGTTAAAAGAATGCATGAACTGCGACATATCCAGCTCTTTGGGAACAGACTGACAGACATCGGCTTGAACGCCATTCTCAACGGCTGTCCTCACTTGGAACATCTCGATTTACGCCAGTGTTTCAACATCAACCTTGTTGGTGATCTCGAGAAGCGTTGTTTGAAGAAGGTCAAAGTTTTGAGACGCCCCAACGACTCAACAGCTGATTACCCATATGATACCAGTGTACTCGATTTGACTTTTTGATACGCATGTCAAGAAGTCTGTGGTCAAACGACGATATCAGTCTCTTCGGTTGTTTTTTTGTGAATGCTTTTGTAAACAAATGACTTTAATAATGGGCCTAGGCCCAATATGTTATTTGATTAATATGCCTGTTAGTGCGACGAGGACTATATAAGCCGAAACGTCAAACAATCTTCATCACTCCATTAATTTTCCCAAAATGGCTTCGTCCTCTTCGCCGCCGTCCGGGAACTGGGCGGAGCTACCGCCGGAGTTAACATCTTCAATTTTACTCCGTCTCAGCACGGTTGAGATTCTGAAGAACGCTCAGCTAGTATGCAGATCGTGGCGACGCGTCTGTAAAGACCCATGGATGTTTCGCAAAATCGACATGAGAAACAACAGTATCTTCGACTACGATAGGATGTGTCGTCACGCCGTCGATCTCAGCGAAGGCGGTTTGGTCGAAATCAACATGGAACACTTTGGCGACGATGCTCTCTTCTCCTACATCGTCGAAAGGTTTCTAATTTATCTCTATTGTGAGGATTAGGTCAAAAATTTAACAATGCTTATAAATTTTATTAAGTGGACTTTGCTTCTAAAATTCATTATTTGTTGAATCTGTGGTTTTGGTTAAGCAGTGCTCTCTGAGATTTTGATAATTTTATCACAATTTCTAATCTGCAGATCAAGTAATCTGAGATGCCTTAGGCTTGAAATGAGTCATCTACTAACAGCCCAGGGATTTGTCAATGCATTCACGAAACTCCCATTCCTTGAAGACCTCGAGATTTTACATGGCTTTCTAGAATTTGATTTGAAAAGTATAGGCCAGTCTTGCCCACTCCTGACGACATTGAAGCTAAACAGCCCTTGTTTCAGCCGGTACATGAGCGTCGATGATGAGGCTCTAGCAATTGCTGAAACCATGCCCAAACTACGCCACCTAGACCTTTTTGAGAACAGACTAACCGACTCAGGCTTGAACGCTATTCTTGACAACTGTCTTCACTTGGAACATCTTGATATACGCCGCTGCTTCAACATTAACTTTTTTGGGGATCTCGAGAAGCGATGTTCTGAGAGGATCAGAGATTTGAAACGCCCCGACGACTCAACCGCCGATTATCCATTTGATGTCATTTCCGATATTGATGCTGATTTATTTGAACTCGACAGCTTTTACTTATATGATAGTGATGGCAGTCCCTACTACTTCTAGGGGTGAAGTTAACGATCATTGTGACTATATAAGGAAATGCGGTCCGATCGATCATTTTGAAGGATGCAATGACAATATCTGTGGCGACTGGTTAATTATGAACTCGTTCATATCCTCTCTTTTTAATATTTTTTTGGGGTATGTACTCTGTAGTTTCAGTTTACTTGTGTGCCCCTCTTTGCCTTTGTAAAGTGTTTTTGAGAAGAACAGATGTGACATGTGTTGTCTTGCAATGCAAGTCACAAAGTTAAAAAGTCAGAATTCTTGATTCTCCATATTTGTTGATATTGTGCCCATCTTACTATCTATCTTTAGCTCAACATATAATGCCAGTAAAATTACCACGTTCGTTAACGGATGTGAGTAAAATTATAGGCCTGAACACAAGAGATTACTTTAGTACGTGGGCTTAATGTATATACTTTTAATGATCCGAACTGATTTTGTAAAATATATAACTCTGTATTTCAAGTCTTGAAACAATACTACTGTTTCACTCTCTCATTAGGGATTTCACAATTTGATCCTTAGGGTTCTTCTTCTTTGTTTTTCCGTTTTCATCGGTTTCTCATTCTTGGCCCTCTTTAGTCTAAGGCAATGAAAGACAGCGAATATAGGAGCTGGGCGGAGCTTCCGTCGGACTTGACGTCATCCATCCTGATCCGGCTTGGCGTGATTGACATACTTAAAAACGCTCAGAAAGTGTGCAGATCGTGGCGTCGCGTCTGCAAAGAACCTTCTATGTGGCGGAAGATCGACATGGGAAACCTCCTAGCCAAGATAAAATACTACGACGACCTCGTAATCATGTGTCGCCACGCAGTTGATCGTAGCCAGGGCGGCTTGGTTGAGATCTACATTCAGTACATCTGTACTGATAAGCTCCTCAATTACATCGCCAATAGGTTCTGTCTTTCTTTACTTTCTTCAAAAGAAATTTGATTTCTAATTCTAGGGTTAGACATGAAAAAATAGATTTTTATCGTTCTTCTTCTGTGTCTTAGATTATGTTTTTAAATCCTTTTTTTTGTTTACTCACAATTATTGTTTGCAGTTCAAGTAATCTGAGAAGCCTGAGACTTGTAAAATGCTATACAATAAAAAACAATGGATTTGTCGATGCAGTTGTGAAACTTCCATTGCTTGAATATCTCGAGGTTACACACCTCCCATTGACAGGAGAGTCTCTGAAAATTGCAGGCCAGTCTTGTCCAAACCTGAAGACACTGAAGCTAAATTGCAGCACTCGCAAAAGAATTTTAATCAACGGATTTGATAATAATGCAATGGCAATTGCTGAAAGTATGCCTGAACTAAGACACCTTGAGCTTTTAGCGAACTCACTGACCAACACGGGCTTGAACGCCATTCTTGACAGTTGTCCTCACCTAGAACACCTTGATTTAGGCATGTGTTTCAACATTCACTTTGACGAGGATCTTAAGAAGCGATGTTCGAAGAGGATCAGAGTTGTGAAAGGCCCGGCTATATGAGCTTTTTTTGTTTTTTTTTTTTGTAGTGGCAATATTAGTAACTGGTTCATGTCCTCTTTTCTTTACAGATCTTTTGTTTCAATATAGATGTTTTCTAACTTTCTGATGGAAAATATAACAAAATCAAATCAAGTTCTACAAACCATGATAGATTTCTGTTATTCTTACAAATCGAAACAAATCTATTAATATAGGCTCGACATTATTATCGATGGAAGTCTTGTTTAGAGATTTGGCGCTGACTTCAGTGACAAGAAATGTGTTTGTTGCTTCTATCCTCGTGACAAAACAAAATTGTTGGTATAAAAGATGTTAATGAGGAGCTTACAAAAATTTCTGTCCCATATTCTTTTGCTTATCACCTGTTAAGCTAAATTTTATTCTGGACTTTCAGTTACTCTTAGATGCAGAGAGATGAATGTTCTTAGTAGCAGAAGAAGATGAAAATACTCGTACACTGAATATTTTCGAGTATTTTCTGAAGTCACATGTGCAATATGTTCTCAGCTCTCACATTGTTAAGTACTTGTGTGTGTGTTTGTTGCAGATCATCATACTTATCCTTTGTCATGGTTAATGAAAACAAGCAGTGGGTTAGTTAGTAGCACAAGAAGATAAGTTGTTTGAATCATCATTAGAGTTTTGTCACATATGTATTATAAAGTGAATATGTTTCTAATTGTCTCTAGAAAAACTTAACATAGATTTGTTGGCTAAAAGAACTGTGGATATATATTGTATTATTGGTGGCAGAGATTCTTGCTAATTTTTTTTAACCCCTAAACCCAAAGCCCTTTTCATTGACTTTAAATCATTAACTACTTATTAAATATTGGTAAACATGTATAATTCAAACTTTTATTAATTTTTGTGAAATGTGTCAAAATAACATTCTTTGTGAAACAAAATGAGTAATATTTATTAGTTAGAAGTTCCTTGTGGAGATGCTCTTAATTTTCTCTCTAATATTTGTCACAAACATCCCTAACAATCAAAATCCAGTGTGTTCCTCAGGCTTCATAACTACTTTCGCAGGTTATGATGCTTTGGTCATTTAGATTACTTTAGGCATTTTTTCCAACTTTCGGAAAGCATATCTATCCTAAGAGCAGTAGCTAGGTACGGTTGTCAATCAAGCAATACACAATAAAGATAAACCTACAGTAGATGGAAAACGTAAACAAAAAAATCCGAATCTAAACACTCAATCCGAATCTAAATCCATATTTTCATGTAAAAGTAGCCGTAAACTTGTAATTCTTAACTCTTAGAATGATAAAATTGGGAAGCATAGTAGTTTTGGAGAAAAATATTTAGCTTTCTAGATAATTGTGGATTACTTAAATAAATTCCATTTGTTGTAGCTATGCAAAAGTATCTAGTGATTTTATGACTACTTTACGGTTTTCAACATAAATATATATTTTCTATAAATGTTGATATTATTGTGAAACAAAAGTGTGATTAATTCATTACAAAACATATATCATTACACTTATTCATATAATGTTACACTTATTTTTTAAGTGTGACATTTGGTACTATAACTTTCCATTTATCTTTCTTTACTAAAACTAACGAGTGTGTGAGTCATATTTTGTTTACCCCGTTATAAATAGAAAGATGTTAGTGCCTAGTTGTGTAGGTAGGAGAGTAAGCGAAAAAACCATAATAAATTCATCATACACATTCTTCTCATGTCTTCTATTTTCCTCTTTGTTTCTCTTGTCTTATATACTATAATATAAATACATATATATATATTATATTCTACTATATTAATTGAGAAATGTATTTATAAAAGTAACATTAAAAGTGTAAAAAATTACATTAAAATACCATTAGAAATAGTAAAAAAATAGTTAGGATCCTTAAAGATAACTAAGACAATTTAACTAGGATAAATAAAAAATTAGTGTATTAAAAATAAAATATTAAGAAATATCCATTCAGTTAAACAACTAAGATTTATACAGATTTTTTTTGGCAATAATTTCTGCAGCAATAATCTTATAATAAGTAGGCTGGATGAATTGCTAATAATAAATAACAAAATAACAAAAAAAATATTTCAAATTTAATTCAAATAAAATGTTCAGTCCACAGTTTAACATGGATTAATACCTAGTTATATATTAATTTCGTAACACGTTATTAACAAGAGCGACTTTGAATCATTGGATATCCAAAGTAAGTATAATTAGTAATAATAAAAACAGTGCGTTTTTTTTAAGGAGGCGATCAAATAGGCGATTTAGGGTTTTTACTTTCTACCCAAGTTTCAATGCCGCTGGGGGTTTCTCCGGTGCCGGCAGGGGATCTTTTATGTCATACTGGCCAAGCGACTGTGGAGAATATAGAGGAGGGAGAGATTTCAGATACGCCTACGGTGGCCACCTCTCCAAAAAAGCGTTTATGGGTGTCTATGGTCAAATCCACTGAGGCGATGGAGAAGATCCATCTCGCTGTTGAGGATGTTGATGGCATGCCGACGGCTCGAATACCAGACAGTGTCTTTGAGGAAGCTCATCCCCTATGGGAAGATTTTTTTATTGGTAAGTTCCTTGCAAAGGCTCCTTTTGTAGGAGGCATACATGCTCTGGTGAACAAGAGTTGGACACTAGGTGATAAAACGATGAAGATTGATGTCTATGTGGTGGATAAAACTACAGTGCGGTTTCGTATAAAGGATGAGCGCACTCGCTCACGCATCTTACGACGTGGTATGTGGAACCTTTGTGGTGTCCCGGTGGTTTTGTCTAAATGGAGTCCTATAGTGGAGGAGGACCAAGAGGAGATAAAAACGATCCCATTATGGATCGTTGTCAAGAATGTCCCCGCAAAGTACTTCTCTTGGAAAGTGCTGAGCGCTATTACTAGTCCTTTAGGGGTACCACAACGATTACATCATGATACTGAGGCATGTAAATCTTTCGAGGAAGCAAAAATATTGGTCGAAGTGGACTTAACAAGAGCACTGCCAAAGTTTTTCTCTTTTAAGTCATGAAAGGGGGGTGATACAATGGTGGAGTTTGTATATCCATGGTTGCCTCCGAGGTGTACTGATTGCTCTAAATGGGGCCATTTAAGTAATGATTGTTTGCAAAAGCCAAAGGTGGCTACAGGTCTCGAAACAGAACCTCCTGCAGTTTCTGTAGGTCGAAACACGGCTGATGGTGACTTGGAGGTCACTGCAAATAAGAAGGCGGCTGTTATGACAAAGGTGCAAGAGGGTGAGAAACACGTTGTCCCTACACGGCAAACCATTGGCAATAGCGTGGATACTGTGACTGTTGGTGTGCGGGATGGTACAGAGGAAGTGGGGAAAGATTGGAAGACCCCAACAAAAAGTATCCGTAGTCCGGGAAAATTACAAACCAATAGTGATCAGAAGATTTCGACAGTGTCGAATAGCTTCACCTGTCTTAGTGACAAAGATGAGCTAGGGGAAGAGATTGAGGCAGCTGGGTCGGATACAAACAAATTGGAGAATCAAGCTTTGGTGAAGAATGTTAAGTTGTTTGTGGAGCAGACGAATAAGGAGCCTACTGCGGATTGTACTAGTGATCCTCAGGAAGCTGAAGTGACTATTAGATCTTCGCTACCGCGTGCTTACAAAGAAGAACACAAGTTTCTATCAAAAGATGGTCAGCAAAGCTCTAGGATCTTGTCTCCTAGTACAGTGCAAACACGTTAGACCCCAAGAAACCTCTGATGTCTGGTTTCTTTTGGAACATCAGGGGGTTTAACAAAAAAGAAAAGCACACTGTGGTCCGCGAGTGGATAAACCAATGTCGCTTTGATTTTGGCTGTTTACTTGAAACAAAGGTAAAGGAGAAAAGAGTTGATCGAGTGTTTCGATTGGTCTTTGCTGACTGGTCTCTACTCTTGAACTATGATGAGCATCGTTTGGGCCGTATCTGGTTAGTTTGGAGGGATAACGTACAGGTAACTCCGGTATATAAGACTTCACAACTAATCATGGTTTCCATACATATTGAGGGGCAGCAGGAAGAATTTTTTGCCACATTTGTTTACGCTGCAAATCTTGCTGCAGATAGGAAATCTCTCTGGAAGGATCTCCGGTACCATCATGACTCACCAATGTTTAGGAACAAAGCTTGGATTATATGTGGTGATTTCAATGAGGTGTTAGAGGGAGGTGATCACTCTTTGTTCACTTCATCTCTGACTATCTCTCCAGGTATGCGTGATTTTCAGGATCTGGTCTGTCATTGTGAGCTCACGGATATGAGTTATCAGGGACAGAAATTTACTTGGTGCAATAAAAGGCAGGATGGGGTTATCTGCAAGAAATTGGATAGGGTGCTGATTAGCAAGTCATGGTTGCACCAATACAATCAGTCTTACTCTGTTTTTGAATCGGGGTTGTTCGGATCATATGCGATGCAGATTCTATATTTCGGAGGCAGAGAGGCGGGTCAAAAAGCCTTTTAAATTTGTGAATGCAACAACTACTCACCCTGACTACCATACCCTTCTAGCGGAGAGATGGACTGAGTCCCCACCTCTCTTCCACTCTACATCTGCAATGCACAGGTTCTCAAAGCAATTAAAGGGTTTGAAACCGCTACTGCGGTCCATGGGGAAACAACTGGTTGGCCATTTTACCATCCGTACGAAGGAAGCCTATAAGCATTTATGTGAGTTACAGATGCAAACAATGGCACACCCCTCTCCACAGGCGGTTAGTGCTGAGGCTGATGCATATGCAAAATGGCAAAGACTATCGGACATTGAGGAAAGTTATCTAAAGCAAAAGGCCAAGCTCCATTGGCTGAAAGTGGGGGATCAGAATAATAAAGTTTTTCACATTTCTGCAACACTGAGGGAACAAAGGAATACTATAAGAGAAATTCTTTGTGACGATGGGAGATTGGTTGATAAACTAGACCATATCAAACTGGAAGCAGAGAGATATTTCAAGGAATTTCTCACCCTGCACCCTGCAAATATAGAGACTTGGTCTCGTGAAGAGCTGGAGGAGATCTTGGGGTTCAAATGCGGTGAAAGTGATAAGCAACTCCTGACTCATGATGTCACTAATGAGGAGATTCGGAAAGTGTTATTTGCGATGCCATCAAGTAAATCGCCAGGTCCTGATGGTTTCACTACAGAATTTTTCAAGGAGTCTTGGTCTATTGTGGGAGAGGATTTCTTAGTAGCGGTCCAATCTTTTTTTTAAGACTGGTTTCTTATCTAAGGGTGTCAACTCCACCATCTTAACCGGCGATACGTCCTCAGTAGGTAGCAAGATAGGGAGATTGGAGCCTGATTCCACCGAAGAAGCTGGAGGAGGAACATAACCTTCTAGAAGAGACGGGAGAGGAAATGGAGGTGAAACAACAGTCTGAACGGGAGGCGGATCAGGAGGGGGAGGGGTCGAGACAACAATAGCCATGGGAGAAATGAAAGAGGAGGGAGAAAGAGGAAGATTCTCGACGGCGGCGTGAGGCCTCACCGTCGGTCGGAGATTGAGGAAACGTAGATCTATGTTTTCACCTTTTTAATTGCCCTTTTTAATCTAAAGTCTTGTCTAATATTCATAAGTAGTGTCTTTTGTAGTTAACTATTTTAGGGTTCAATACAATAGTTGCATGTAAGCCTTGCAAAAACAAAAGTTAAAATTTCCTATAGTTTAACTCACTTTAACTATTTAGGGGCTCTATTGGAAGCTTGCATCGTATCTTCGATCCCCCAAACGCTGAATTGCCAAAAGCTGATCCCGGACATGCCTATCAATCCATCCAATGAGCTTTGCCCTCCCGCCATATCATGTAGATTACTGTTTGGAAAACATACCATTGAAGAAAACCATGCACACGATCCTGGTGTGCTTGCGACACCACGTAGATGAGAGAAGACCAATCAGTGGTGTAGTCTGTTTTGAATATGCCTTGAGCGAGATCCACACACTTTTGAGACAAAACTGCAGGTGAAGAACAAATGATCTTGTGTTTCCAGATGTGTGTGACAAAACCCGCAAGTACCCGAGATAGCTCTGTTCCAGTTAGCCATTCGAGTGCCTGTGGGAAGCCTATCATGAACCGCCAACCAGACTCAAAAAGAAAACTTGGGTGTAGCATGAGTAAACCACACACCCTTATGCCATGTTATCTTACTAGACGTGGTTCTAATGTGATTCCAAGTATCTTTTGTTGAGAACCGCAGTCTGAACACATCATTATTTCCCTTCCATAATACCACAATAACCTTGTCATTTTTGTTCTGCCATTGCAGCCTTAAAGCCTCCTCTATTTGAACTAGAATCATAGAACGGTGGCGCCGTCTTCGGCGACTACTCCAACCCTCCACCAATATCCATATCAATGACTCCACGGTCACCATTGTATGACACATTCTACACTTGCAAAGACAAAAAAAAATGGATTTCATTTGCTTTACTAATATTGACACTATTCAACTTGACATTTGAAGTGATTTGTGTGAAATTTACAAATTCTATGTTATTCAATCATGGATTATAAAAAAACTATTAAAATCCACTGTTATTGAACTGATGATTTAAAAATCTATTTTAAAATCTAATATTATTCAAAACAGTTTTGTGGATTTGGATTTTAATAACTTTTAGGATTCTGGAGGATTTGAGATGATTTGTTTAGTTAAAAATACAGAAATCCAAATCTCATAGTTTTAGGTGGGATTTGAAAGAATTTTACAGAAATCATATCAAGTTCCCTAAAATCTATCAAAATTCTAAATTTCCTAAATCCCGTCAAATTTTCCAAAATCATGGTTTAAGTACACCCCTAATAAATTTGGTACATTGGAAGTGAAAATATTGACACTAATGATGCTGAAGTGCACATGCCATCAATAATATTCTTTAATTTGCAAGAAACCTTTTACCAAAGCCACAGTGTGTTTTCTGAAACTAAATTTTAGGCCTGGGAATTAGAACCGAACCGATTTGTCCGAACCAAACCGAACCGAGATTTGGGCAAATTGATTCAGTTTAAATTAATTGATATAACCGATTGGAATGATTTTTAATTTTGGTCGGTTAACCGAAATTTTTGGTTCGGTTCGCTGGAACCGAACGATTAACCGAATTAATAAAAACCCTAACCTAATATTGTCTTCAACCGTCGTTCTTCCCTTCTTCTTCCTAACTTTATCGATTCTTCTTTTACTTCTGGGCAAACAAATAATTCTTATTTTTCTTGTTCTTTCCTTCTCCTTCTATTTCGATTCATCACCATTATCTTCTCTTCCCTCTTCGATTCATCATCATCTTCTTCTAATCTTCCTCAATCCATCACTGTTATCTTCTCTTTCTTCGATTTATCACCATAATCATCTTCTTCTTCTTTTCGATTTATCATCTTTATAATCATCATCATCATCATTTTCGCCTTTCAGATCAATGCTACGACCTCCACCATTCAGAACTGGCCGTCGGGATGTCGATCCATCGCTTTTTAATTAGTTGAAAACAAAGTTTTTTTTTTTAACAACTCAATTGTGAACTGAACCTCCGAACCGAAATAACCGATTCCAAACTAAACCGAACCGAAATCTTAGTCGGTTCAATTCGGAACAGTTTTCAATTTCCAAAATAACCGAAAAACCGAAAAACCGAAACCGAAAACTCCAAAGAAACCGACGTCGCAGGCCTACTAAATTTTGCTTTATGCTTTAATTTGGCTGTGGCCTCGAAGATCAGACTAATGGACACCTTTTACCAAAGCCATTGTGTGTGGATCAGAAATATCCTTATAGAAAATATGCCAATATCATCTTCTATGGTGTAAAACTATGCTCCCATTGTAAGGTATAATGAAAAAAGCTTGTCCTATTTCAAAACTCCATGAATCTTGTTTTTTGTTCCTTATTTAATTAAGGATCAGTTTTTTTATTTGTCCATGATCAGGTAAACCACGATTAATCAAGAAAACGGGAAAAGATCTTGTAAATCATAACAAATGATGAATAATCAGACTATTGATTAGGCGTTTTGAACTTTATGTCCATATGTGACAATTTTAGCTAAGCCACTCGAATGATAGTGCTAAACAATACGAAAAAAAAAACAAAAAAAAACTATATAAAACAAAAATATATATAGCTAAGCCAACATAACGATAGGAAAATCCGTACATGTTCTGCTCCTTGTTCTTCACAGATTGAGAAGACTTGGAGAGGTCGTGAGATGTACACTGACGTCGCCGTGGTTTTGGCCTCTTGGGAACGAAATTTTGGACACTAAGATCTTCTACATAGTCTACAAAGGCATAAACTATGGAATTATGATTGGCTCGAACACCTTGGATTTCAACACTTTGGAGAGTGTTCCTTTCCGGATTGAAGTAGAAGACATAATATGGATTAGATGCATATTTCATTGACAAAACAATGTCACCGGTAGCAGTCATCCCAGAAACAGAAAGATCCCCTTTATGTATAGCAACGTTACTCTCATCATCCCACAAAGTGTAGGCATATTTCGACCATTCCTGTTTATCAACATCCTCTAGAACCCACATACTCAACTCAACAAGAAATCCACCATTAGAAGCATACCGCACCTTAATGTTAATCCCATCTAATTTCCCCTAATAGTTTATCAGTCCATCAAAACGGCATTCTACGCCTATGTACTTGAATTTCTCATACCTAACATCAAAGCAAACTATCACCTCGGCATTAGATACATGTCGAGCAGAGTAATACAAAACCCCATTGATGCAAATATTTTCCCTACAAGGCAGATGTTGAAAAGGACACTGGATCGTCCTCCACCTCAGTTCCCCAGTTCCCAGTGTTAAGATATAATCACTCATGACCAATACCTTAAATTCCTTGTAAAGAGGATCAAACCCTAAATAGCTATACGAATAGCCTCTTCTAAACTCAGGTAAGATAACATACTGTCCTGTGAGAGGGTTACATATCACACGCTTGTCATCTAAATCTTCCCTTGGGATGCACATATTACGAAAATAAATCAATCCAGAGGCAAAGCTACAATCGCAATCGCTTGTGCCTTTAGAGAATTTGGTAAGAAAATCAGTGGCGGCTACTACAACAGAAGACTTCTCATATGGATTCTGAGGCTGGGGCGTTGAGTAAAAGCTCCACTCACGGTGTTGGGGGACCGCAAATAAGAGACTTGGACGAGCCGAGGACTTGGTTAGAAACAACTCGGTGAAATCATGACGGTAAAGTCTGAACGCCCATAGCTTCGACACGCAACGACACCTACAAATCGATTTTGTAGACAATCTCGAGAATATCTCGATAATGAGATCATCCGGAATGGAATCAAAAGTTTTTCTCCTAACCATGATCGGACGCAGAAACATATTTTGACAATACAAGTCGGCTAGTCGCACAGACTCCCTCTATAGCTAGCTATGTATTGTTTAAGATTATTTTAAACAGTTCGCCCTAATTAGATGATGTTTATAAGTTTATTTATCTAATTACGAGGGGGTGGTTCACTTGAACCTACCAGGATCGGCATTAACCGAAGGCCCAAGATCAGATGCATCGACTTTTAACCATCCAATTTTTTTTATATACTTTTTACTTTTATTTTTGTGTTGATCGAAAAATATTTTGATGGCAAATTCAGCAATTATATGGTGAGAACTGAAAACAAGTGAAGTTGGTAAAACCCGAACAACTAGGTTCACTCCAAATTCTAAAATTCAGAAAAAAAAACCCTTGAACCAAGGGGTAAAAAAAAAATTATGATAGGGTCCAAATAGACTTGGCATATTAACTGGACCTGAAACCGGAACTCGAATCCAACTCAAAATAGACAGTTTAGTTCGGATTCAGACATACCCAATACCCAAAAAAGACCGGAACTAACAAGAATTAAATGTAAAAATGCATCTAAGGAGGTTTGAAGTTCTTTGAACCGTATACCTTTAGCATTTAAGGATGTATTGTAAAGCATTTTGTCTTTATTTTTTTTTATCCTAATATGCAAACTTAATATTTATATATACATATGTTCTAAAATTTCTAGATTTGTTTGTTTGGTCATGTTTTTTTTTGAATTCGGGTAAACCCAAACTTACCCGAACTAAATAGAATCCGATCCAAACCAGATCCGAGAGTACAAAAAACTTGAACGGGTTATATATGTCTAAGCCCGAAAACCCGAACTTAAATGCCCAGACCTACCGGTCCAACAAATTCAGTTCACCTAGGGTCTAAAAAAACATGTAGACGCGACTGAAAACAACTCTCCTCTCATATTTGTGTTCATATAGTAAAATTGGTGATGGTTAAACAACATTGTGTTCATATAGTAAAATGTAAACGTGTCCATACAAAGAGGAGCATATATGCGTGGTTTAGCATCAAGAAGAGTGGTTTAACGTTCTGATCTGGAGTGTGAGAAGTAACAGAACAGAGACAAAAGTATCTTCACGATGATTAAATCAAAACTCTTCCTCGGCTTTACTAACAAGAGTTTGAAACAAAGGCTGGTTCAAGTAAGATACTGGCACAATGCACCTTTCCTTTAAACATATATTACTGCTAGCTTGAGCTAATTTTTTCAATGTGAGATTATTTTCTAGTTTACTATAAGAAAGTGTATTTTGGTCAATAAGTGTGTTATAGTGATATTAAATCTATAGAAAGTGTGGTAGAGTGTTATTTATCCAAAAAATTATATGTGTTTAACGTCCCACATCGGCTCAAATGTTTTATAAAATTCATAGTCATATTATAAGATTAGCTAACTTAGAAACCCGTTCGAGAGAAATCGCGCGCGTGGATCTCACTCGCGGCGATTTCTCTCTCAAACCCTCCCCTTCTGATCACAATCTCGTGCACCGACGTTGGGTCCTCTGTCAATTCCGGTGACGATGAGGACCCTTCGGCTCATGGTTCTTCATTCGTAACTCATTGCATTTACCCGGCGAAGCTGTTGGACGAAATCAAGGGGGCAGTGGAGAGGAGAAGAATCTGCGTGACACTGATGGTAAAGAGCTCTACCAGAGGTGTAGCTACGCGGAGCAGAAGAGAGAGATTCACGGCGAGGAACGAGAGAAGAAAGTGGTTAGATCTGGAGATTCTGGAGGTTTCACGGGATCGATTACGATAGGAGAGGTAGTCTCCGTTCTGGTGAAGCTGCTAAGCCACCGTCGAAGGTATTTTTATCTACTCCCTACTGCCTCTCTCTCTCTCTCTCACGACTGAGCAATAATCCTCCTCGACAAAGGACAGATCGGATCTCTTCCTCCTTCTCAAAACGGTTCTACGGTGGCGGAATGGCAACGGATCTTGGATCACCATCTCCGTTCGGCTAACGTCGTCCAGGCTCACCGGAAGTCCTGTTCCGGTTGAGCATCCGCAAATATTTGGACGGCGGCTGCAACGTGTTCTACGTTTGCAGATTAGGGTTTCATTGGCCACGGTTTAATTTGGTTTGTGAACCCGGCCGATTTTGTTACCAACGGTTTAGTTTTGGTTTAATGTATATGAGTTGGACCCTTAGGGATATTGTATGGGCCTACTCCGAAAATAGTCTATTGGGTATATATTTTTATAAATTGAATACCCTTTAACAAAACAAAAAAAAAAGATTAGCTAACTTAACAAGCATGCAAATTTTAAAGTTTGTATAAAATTTAATTTGAGATTTTTATTTAAATGTTTAGTTTTACTATATATAGTAAATTTTAAAATTTTAAGAAGATAAAATCTTATAATTGATATATTTAAAATTAATGAAATTTTAAATATGATGAATATTTAAACATATTAAAAGTTTCAAATAACATGGGTAAATTATATTGTCGTATAGGTAGACGAAACAGAATTTGAATCAATTTTAATAAAAAATAAAATATCATTAATCTAAAGCTTAATTATAGATTAAATTCTCATTTTAATGTTTAATGCTACTAATATCAGACATGTTGAGTTAAACTAATTTAACTACGATATGTAAAACAAATATATGTAGGAAACTATGTAATCACAAATTTATGTAGGAAATACTATTTAAAATGATAATTATGAAATATTATATTTTTAGAATAATTTATACATATGTTTTAGGGATAATTACTTAGGATTTTTTTAAAACAAATTGGCGATATTATTAATAGTGGTGAGTGGATGGTATTGTACCTGGGGAGGCTCCTACTATGGGGACAGCCAATCTCCAACGCAGTCTCATGTCTCTTCATGTAGAGATCAAAGCCCTAGTCTCGGCGATGTGGTGTATGATTAGAGTGGATAATCAGGAATATCGTTTTTTTACCGACTGGTCCGATTTGGTGAAGATGGTGTCTTTGCACTTGGAGTGGCCAGCTTTCAAGCCGTATTTAGAGGAGATTCAAGTTGATAAAGAGGAATTCAACTCCTTTTATTTAGTCTTAACTCCCCGCTCACAGATTGGTAAAACTTATAATCTGGCATTACGTATTCGTTCATTTTCGCATCAATTTACCTATGTAAACAATGTTCTTTCCTATTGGCTCGTTTGAGCTAATCTAATCATATGTTGTTAAAAAAAAACCATCATAAGAGTGATGAAACCAACAACATTTACACTTTTACCCATTTTCGCTTTACTTTATGTTTCTTCTCCTTTCTTTTGATGGAATGCTTATGACATAATCATCAATTGTTCTATATAAATAATTAATTTTTCTAAAAATAGAAGAAAAAAAAAGAAAATGTAGTTTATAGATAGTCCGATAAAAGAGTAACTGAAACAAATTAGAAAATTGCTAGACCACATATTTTCCCCTCTTGTAATTCCTATCTTTATATATCTTTAGTTAATTTTAATTTGTACGTACTTCTCTAAACTTTAACATATACAATATCAAAATATTATAATTGATACATTTGGACTTAGAATTTTAATTTTGGGTAATTAGATTAAATCAAACTTAAATATCATTAATATTTTGGATATTTTAATTATATGTTCGGATTTGGTGAGTATTCAAATAGGTATTACATGAATCTGAACCCAATCCCACTGGTTTGATAATATAAAATTCAATAGAGTATTTTGGTTATAACCATATCCTACTCGAACCGTTTTTTTTGTTCGGTCCGACGTTGGATTTTCGGATACAGTTCTTGTGCCCAGGCTCAGTCATCTGGAGATAGGTGAACGAGGTAGTGAATTGTGTTTAGTCTCTACTCTCTAGACATGGTACGGGATAAAAATTCATGATGAATGCAGCCACAATGTTCCTAGGGCATAGAATTAATAATGTTTATTTTTTTTTTGAAAAAGTAGAATAAATAATGTTCCAAAGCGATTTTTTATAATACAAATGACTGATTAACTAAACATTCTGGTTTCGTTTCATCTCTAATGAGAACAATTATTTGTCTAGGGCATAGAATTAAATTAACAATGACATAAAGAAGTTTCTTTATAATACAAAAGACTGATTTAAAAACCATAACCAAACGCTAGTTTTTGTTTGCCGTGAAACAAACAATAAAAAGAAACACTAATTTTTAAACCTGGGAAAATAAAAGTCTGGTTTCGTTTCATCTCCTCTAATGGGAACAATGTTAAGCAGAATTCGAAACGTCTGATCCTTTTCACCTGTGCTTGCTGCGCTTTAATGGTGGCATGTTCTTCATACTGCTACTGCCGCCTCCACCGCTAGTTCCAGACCGCGATTTCCCAAACGCTTTCATCTTCCTTCTCTTCCTCTCTTCCTCACTATCAGACTCATGTCCATGCTCTCTGTCTGCATTAGTAGCATCTCTCTCCAGTTCATCCCAAGTCTTACCTTTCTCTTCCTCTGACTGTTGCTCTGAGTCCTCTTCTTCTTCATCCTCTGACTCCACCAATGACTCACTCTCCGAGGCATCATCCTCTGACTCAGACTCAACCTCCACATCTGATGGTTCATATCCTTTGTCTGACTCCTCAGAGCCCCCAGATTCTGAATCACTTCCGTCCAGATTCAGAAACTCCCATCCTCCATCATCTATGAAGCTCTGCGGATCATCCGTGATCGTCTTCAGGATCTGTCTCCAGTTCAGGTTCAGTTTGCTCTCGTAGTACTTTATATCTGTAGTGTCGAGCCACTCCTTTATCCCCTCCAGCGAACTTGTGGGAACTGAATCAACCCTGAGAACATCTTTTTTGAAGTCCTTGAAGATGATGGCCATGTCAAAGTTCTTCTGCCCAAACCCAACCCTCTCAAGATTCACAATCTCAATCTCACTCAGACTGACCACGAGGAAAGGGTATTCTATGAGCTCAACTAAGCAGCTGGAGGTCGGTATAATGAATACAGATGTCTTGTGCGGAACTCCATGGAAACCAAGCTCCCTCAGAGGTTGATCAAACTCAAGGTCCAGACTTGCAAACTGGGGTAGTTGCCACATATCATTGACCCGGTTTGCAAAATGATTGAAATCCATGTTGATCTTGTTTTTCCTATCGCGCTCCCGCTCTTCTTCATCAATCTCATCTGGATCATAGGCTGAGGATCTCTTCCCACCACCTAAAGACTGCACAGCATCCATTACCTCCACATAAAACTGGACGTCCTTTGTTTTCTTGGTTCCTACCATGATGTGGTTGTGCAAATGAAAATGAAGGAGGGTGATCATCTCCTTCTCAGCCGGCTGGAAAAACGCGTGCTTTATGTTTGCAAACAGGACATCCACACGCTCGTCAGGCGTGGTCGTTGAATACCTGAAACCATTGGCATGAGCTTCGAGTGTCCCCCCAGGAATCTTCTTCTTGCGGCCACTCAAAGGCGGACGGATCCGCAGCTTGGACAACCTGAGGGGTTTGAACTTGTTCCCTGCAAGTTGAAGTTTCTCTGACTCCCGAGCCATATATGAAAGTAGAACTTTTGAAAAGTTTAATGATCGGGATAATGATCAACTTGCTCCCATGACCTACATATATTTATAAGCTCCTAGTCCTAAGTCCTAATATAAAAAGGAAATTGTGCATATTCCATAAAATAAAAGAATAATTTACTATTTTAATAAAGAGAAAAATGTCATTAAAATTGTGAAGTTTATATTGTTGTTGATTTAAAAAATCCCTTGTATATTAATAGAGAAACACACTTTTAAAAAAGCTGATGTGTTGCAAAATACCCTTAATTTTTCTATTTAATTACACTAACATGCCATTATATTTTTTTTTAAAACAATTAACTGAATAATAATTAGATATGCCATCATTTCTCACATAAATTTAAATATCACATATTAAAACTAATTAAATAATTACATACTTTTTTAAGGAAAAATTTCACTAAATTTACTTACAAATATACAAGTCAAAGTTATATTGATTTCTTAAAATAAATATAAGTAAAGTATTCTAAAAAGGTTATAAAAACATATCAATTAATATAAGTTAATAAAAATAAAGAACATATAACTTATTAAACATATAACTTATTAACATAATCATATAAAAATGAAATGTTATTTTTTTATGTTAGTATTATTACCATAATAATTTAAATAACAAACTTTCAATAGTTATTATAATTGATTATAAAAAAGTATATTACCCCTAAATTATTTCCAACTCATTAAAAGAAACTTAATTCCCAATAAATATAGATTTATATATATTCATAAATAAATATAAAAAATGACAACAAATTAGGGGATATCAATATGTGTGATATATATATATATATATATATATATATATCTAAGTATGTAAACAAATTAATCTCAATATTTAATGTGATTATTCATTAAAAATGGAAATATTGATAACCGAATAGGAATATACGTTCTAATTGTATATTCATCTATGTGTTATCAAAAAGGAATGAGATAATAACTCTTATCATTATAATAAACTTAGTACCCAAAAAATCATAGTATATTTAAAATGAGTGATTATTAGATTATGCAAAATTGTTATAGTTACTCGATAAACCATAAATATAAATTTGATTTTTAAAACACATAAAATATATATTGCCATAAATTGTAGCATTTTATAAATATTTTCTTTACCATGTTCACATATTTCACGGGTGAAATGTATTCTTACACAAATACGTTGATCATGGAATTTACTTAATTTTTCATAATAGTTTTTTTGGTAATAATCCATAATTTATAGAAAATATTAACAAACCGACTAACTCAAAAAATTTAAATAGCCTAATCAAAATATTAAATCAATAAATTATATTATCTTCAGAAAATTTAGTTTATAATCTGATTGTTACTAACATATAATAAAATTAAATAATTAAACTACCGAGTAATTTAGTATATGTTGTTATGGTTACATAAGAAACATGCAAAGATTGTTATGATTACACGATAAAACATAAGAATATGAATTTGATTTTTAAACCACACAAAAGACATGTTGCAATAAATAGTAACATTTTATCAATATTTTCTCTATTATAAAACCTATTACACAGTCAAAGATCTTACGTGTGAAACATATTTTTTACACGAAAAAACACAGGTTTGAATAAATAAATAAAAACTTAGTTACATATTATATTTGACATAAATAGATATTGTTCTAGGATAATAACTTTACTTATAATAATTTTTTTTAAATTGATTTATCCCACATATAGTGTAGGTTGTTACCTAGTAAACTCTTTATTTGGTGGAAGGAAACTCCATTTTTTTGTTGACTTCTAACACGAATATTTGTTGACTTGGCATTATGAGGCACAATGTTAAGTGGTCATATGGAAAAATCACACGGGATTAATTAGGCGTTAACGAGATCCGTTAATAACAAAATAATATCGTTTAGTCATACCTAAAATCTCCAAATTGAAATTTGATTCTCATTTTCCCCAAGTCAGAAACCTTAGATTTGGGGGTTTTAGATAGCCCTGGGATAAAAAACCGAACCGAAAAAACCGAACCGAGCCGAACCGAGATTTTGGTCATTCGGTTTGGATTCGGTTCTTAGTGCTGAACCGATCGGCATCACTTAAAATTTGTATTTGGTTCTCGGTTATTTCGGTCGATCGGTTAACCGAAAAAGAACAAAAGAAAAACCCTAACTATATATACAGATGCTTTAGCACTGAACATGACCTAGCCTCTTCTTCTTCGAGTTTTTTTCCATGTGCCGTCGTGAGTCGTGACCCTCAGATCTCCGGATTCTTCTCTGGCTGGTGAGACTTTAATTTCCTTTTCCTCTCTTTTATCGTCATCTACACTTCTCTGTATATCTTTGTCAGATCCATTTGGTGAAAATGAGAATAAGTTTGTCGAATTAGTTTTGTGTCATTTGTACATCTTGTTGTGTTGTCGACTGGCCGAGAATGTTTTGTCTGTTTAATCTTCTCTATTTGATTTTTCTCTCAATTTTGTGTGAGGAGATCGTGGCGTCGTGGGCGTTTCCAGAAGCCGGGGCGGCGAACTTCGCCGTTGGACTGTGTCTTCCACTCGTCGGCGGCTCAACATTCTTTAGGTTTAGGTTAACATATTTTTAGTGGGCTTAGATTTAAGATGTTTAATTTGTTGGCCCGTTTGTTTAAATTTATATGATGTGGATTTGTAAATTTTCCTTTTAGGCCCATTATTTTTGCTCATTAAAAAGTTCGGTTGTTTATTTCAAAAACCGAAATAATTAACCGAACCGAATTAACCGAACCGAATTTTATTTCGGTTTAGTTCGGTGACATTTTAAAATTTTAAAAAAACTGAAGAATCGAATTAACCGAACTGAATTAACCGGAATAACCGAAATCCCAGGGCTAGTTTTAGGTTTGATAAACCTTAAAGTGGTGCATGAAGGTTTCAACCAGAGTGCAAGGGAAAGTGGTGCATGGTGGTCTCTTTGACTTTTAGTCACGTCTTTCTTACGTCTTCAGCTATCAAATAGGCCCAGTTATTGTGGACCTTAAGCCCAATAGTTGATCCGAGTAACTAACTTGGCTGGCACGAAATAGGGCTGGGCATAAAAACCGTACCCGAATACCCAATCCGGAACCCGACCCGAAAAATCGGATTCGGGTTGGGTACGAGTTTGCCTATAAAACTCTATTGGGTTCTATTTTCTAATACCCGTGGGTTCGGGTTAGGGTCGGGTAATACCCGATACTCATTTGGGTATCTATTAAACCCGAAAGCATAAATATATTTATAATATTTATCATTAATACAATGCAATTATCCCAAAATTATGATTATAATTTTGAATACTTCATTTAGTTTTATACCTAAATATAAAAAATAACCAAAATATCTAAAATATTTTGTCAAATAAGTCAAAATTTAACTAAATTTATTTAAATTTTATTGATTTTAATTATTATTTTTCGGGTACCCGGTAATTCGGGTACCAATCGGGTTCTAAAATTTGTAACCCAAACCGATCCGAACCCGGTAGTACCCAAACCGAGCCGAACTCATATATCTAAAAATACCCAATGGATTCTATTTTTCTAAATCCGGCCCGTTTACCCGAACCCGAATGGATAATACCCAAACCCGAATGGATTATCCGAATGCCCAGCCCTAGCACGAATTGTAATGTAACTTCCACAGTTCCACACTTCCACTACTTATTTCATAGATTTCCATTTTTATATACCCTAAAAAATGGCTTCCGCCTCTTCGTTGTCGTCAACTTGCGTGCCTTCACTGATGAAAGACGAAAAGTGGAGAAACTGGGCGGAGCTTCCGCCGGAAGTGACGTCTTCGATTCTGCTTCGTCTTGGAGCGATTGAGATACTTCAAAACGCTCAAAAAGTGTGCAAACCGTGGCATCGCGTCTGTAAAGACCCTTCGATGTGGCGTAAGATTGACATAGACAACCGCGATGACAGGGCATTTTTCAAGTACAAGCTCGATTCCATGTGCCGTCACGCAGTTGATCGCAGCCAAGGAGGGTTGGTTGAGATCGAGATTTGGTACTACGGTACTAATGATCTCATCAAGTACATCACTGATAGGTTTCTCCTCCCTCCCTTTATTCTATCTTCGTGTTACTCAAACGCACCCTAATTTTGGTTGATGCTAATTCTAGGGTTGGAGTGATTGGTGAATTTTGTGTCACGAAACTAGATCTAGTCTCTATGACTCTATTACTCTATCCTTCTACTGAATCTCTTATGAATGCTTGGGGGAATATGTTGAATCAGTCGTTTTGTCAACCAAGTGTTCTCAATATGGTTTTTATGTTTTGTTTTTCTTCTAGGAGATAAAGTTTATGTTTCACGTTTGTGACTGGTTTATTCCCTTTTTCTTACAACTTTTGAGTAGAAAACATCCACTTGTTCGTTCTCATATTTTTATGCTTTTGACGTCTAAAATGGTATGAAATAAAAGAAGAATTCAGAAGATAGTTTTCGATTCGCATCTAATTTGTCTTTCGTATACTCTATCTTAGGTTATGTTTTAAACTAATTTACTCACAATTATTTGCAGGTCAAGTAATCTAAAAAGCCTTGGACTCGCAAGGTGCATGCTGTTAACAGATGAGGGAGTTGCTAAAGCAGTTTCGAAAGTTCCATTGCTTGAAGAGCTTGAGGTTTCATACTGCTTATTTACAGGAGAGTCTCTGAGAGCTATAGGCCAGTCTTGTCCGAATCTTAAGACGTTGAAACTAAACCGCAACCCTGAAATCATGTTTTCAAATTGTGGGTTAGATGATAATGCCAAAGCAATCGCAGGAAGCATGCCTGAACTACGCCACCTCCAGATTTTAGGGAACGGACTAACCAACAAAGGCTTGAAGGCCATTCTTGATGGTTGTCCTCACCTAGAACACCTTGATATACGCGAGTGTTACAACATCGACCTTTTTGGTGATCTCATGAAGCGATGTGTTGAGAGGATCAAAGATTTGAGACTCCCCGGTGACTCAACGGATAATGATTCAGATGGTGATGAGTACTTCTATTAAGGCGGCGATCTCATGAGGCCTAGCTACTATGATTTCTCACATCCTCTCTTGAACAATGCTGAGTAAGATTTTCTTTGTTGTTCTTGTGACTTATGAACAATTTCAGTTTCCTTTCTTCTCTCTCTCTATTTTGGTAGTTCCAATGTCTTTATTTTCTTTGAACTTTTAAGTTATTGTCGCTTTTTTATTAGGATAATTTACGTTTTAAACCTTCAAAGTGTTACTAGGTAGCACTTTAAACCTCGAGAAAATTTCATTAACACTATAAACCTTTAAAATGATTTCACTAACACTTTAAACTTTTAAATGATTTTACTAACACTTTAAACATTAAAACTAACTTTCATTTTTGTACCGCCATAAAAAATAATAGAATAATAATATCTGTCAACGCGAAATAGTTAAACTATGTTGGTTTAATTTAAATTCTAATTAGCTTTAGTTTTTATAAATAAATAAAAAGATAAAAAATAAATTTGTGTTCATCTTCATTATAGATAAGAATTTTACGATATTACTCTTCACATTATTAATCCTTTTAATAAATGTATTTCCACTGGATTCTGATTCAAATCGATTGACTTCTCCTTGGAAACCAATGAATCTTCTAAATATATTGTCGTCTTCAATTTTACATTTGTCAAATGTTTTAACATGATCTCTGATTCTTCATTTTTTCTTGCTTTGATGTATTTTTAATTTTCTTTTATCAATCGTCATAAATAATTAAATTAAATTAAATGAATTAAACAAGTATTTAAATCAAACAAGCATAATTTAACTATTTCACATTGACGGATATTACTGTTTCGTCATCTTTCATGGCGGTACAAACAGAAAAGTTAGTTTTAAGGTTTAAAGTATTAGTGAAATCATTTTAAAGGTTTATAGTGTTAGTGAAATTCTTTTGAGGTTTAAAGTGCTACCCAATGACACTTTGAAGGTTTAAAATGTGATTTTCCCTTTTTTACTATATATTTTTCAGTTGGTGTGTTGTTAATTATGGTGAGTTTAATTTACAGAGTATAATCACAGAAAACCATTTACAAAATGATGCAATTATTACGAATGATGCAATTATAATTTATAACATGAGTTATAATTATAAAAAATATTAATGTTGTGAAATAAAGACTATGTAACAACCCGCACATAGTGCGGATGAATTAATTCAAATAAAATTATTATTTGAGATTTGATATTTGTTTGTATAAAATAAAATCTGTAAATAATTTTTTTTTGTTTTATTCAAATTTACGTTTATTTTATATAAAAACATGTTTCACCCGTGAAATATTTGAAAGTAAATAATAATTTTAATACGGTGAAAAATTTGTATGAAATTTATTTTAATAAAACATGAATAATTATTAAATTTTAAAAATAAATTAATTTGTTGTTTTTTAAAGAAGTATGATATAGTTTCAAATTAAATGACTACATGTAGTTTTATTTATTTAATAAATTTTTATTTAAGTCTGTAATGACATAAATGTAATTAGGATTAATTAATAGTGTTTATTTGCTAAAATATGATTCGAATCCTTTCCGATGACACATCAGTATTTTTTTCAAAAGTGCTTCTACTATAGAGAGGATTTATTAACACTGATTTAATAGAGGATTTATTAACACTGATTTAATAATAGTTTTGATGATTAATTTGTGAACGAATGAATGAATAGTCAATACAACACAATGAGCCAATGACATATATAATTTCGATTTTTTTTCATATTGGATTGATTAAATAATGGGCCTAAACCCAAGATAATGAATGTTTTGAGTCGGCTTGGCCCAAATTAGTTTCGTAAACACGTTATAGTTATACATACCGTGAGGACCTGATTGTAAAATTAGATACGACGAAATTAGAATGGCTTCTTTGACCCCTCCTTCGCCTCCGGCGATGAAGAACGGTGAGTTTAGAAGAAACTGGGCGGAGCTTCCGCCCGAAATGACGTTATCTATCCTGATCCGTCTCAGTCCGATCGAGTTACTGCAGAACGCTCAGAGAGTGTGCCGATCGTGGCGACGCGTCTGTGTAGACCCATCGATGTGGCGTAAAATCGACCTGAGAAACTTGGATGGGTTGGTTTACGATCTCGAGACCATGTGCCGTCACGCCGTTGATCTCAGCCAGGGCGGCTTGCTTGAGATCAACATTGATCACTACACCACCACTTCTCTCCTCACCTACATCGCCGAGAGGTTCTCTCTCTATCCCTAAAACTCCCAAACACGCTAATTTTTTTTATGAATTGTGCTATTACTTGGGATTAGTTAGTTAGAGAAGTTAGTTAATTTGTTGAACACTGCATTATATTTAGTGGTTCTATAGTTTTTATGGTAGAGAACTCATGAACAAGTCTTATTGGTATTAGGAAAGATGATTCTGTTTGTTTGTGTTTTGTCAGTAGATTAAGTTATAATTCTCTATATTGTAACACTCTTTTGCAGATCAAGTGATCTGAGAAGCCTTGGATTTGTTGAATGTGGTCCAGTAGTGAGTAGAGGAGTCATCGAAGCGGTCATGAAGCTCCCAATGCTTGAAGAACTAGATATTTCATACGATTCTATCAGAGAACAAGATTTGATACTTGTAGGCCAGTCTTGTCCGAGTCTGAGGACGTTAAAGCTAAACTGCGCGGGTAATTCTGAGTACTGTTGTGATAAGGTTGCTCTAGCAATCGCTGAGACAATGCCCTGTCTTCGCCACCTACGGCTTTTCAGGAACGGGTTATCGGATACGGGCTTGAACGCTATTCTTGAGTGTTGTCCTCACCTGAAAGTCCTCGAGTTACACAAGTGTTCAAACATTACTCTTGTCGGAAATATGGGCAACTGATTTTTCTTGAGAGGATTAAAGATTTTTGAGACGACCCCAACCTAATGACTCAACTTGCCGATTACCCATTTGGTGACTTACCTTTCGTGTCACGAGATGTACTGCCTAGATTCTATTCATTTGTTAGTGATTCTTATTTAGATTATTGTATTTCACCGATCCATACAATTCATGTTGGAATATCCGCGAACCTATTATATATATCAGAATTTCGCTATTATTGTAATGTATAAATGAATTTTCCTTATGAGAAACTGAAGTACTACATCGTCTAAAGGTACAAAATAGAGAGAAAAAAAACGTAAATGAAGCTACTTCACTTCTTATTTCATTGATTTAACGTTTTAATCCTTCAGAAATGATTTGTTCGGTTCTTCTTCCTCGTCGCCATTGTCTACTCCCGTACCTACGCTGATGAACGTTTTGAAGTCATGTTGCAATAAGTAGTCCCTTGATCTCAAATTGCCGAGTCTTGTTTTGCTTCACATTGCCACTCTCATAACACATCCTTTGTCATGGTTAGTGAAAATAAGTAGTAGGTTTATTACTTATTAGCAGAAGAAGATCATCCACTTGATACTTGTAGAACCCTTATGAACTAGTTAACCCAATTTAAACAAACGCATTAGTAAAATCAAATTCTTTAGTTGTTATGATTAATGATTGTTATCTGCCTCTAATATCTGTGCTATCAACTAGAGCGGCTTTTAAAAGGTTCAAGAGGAGCA
>NC_025692.1:20899386-20925086 GCF_000633955.1 Camelina sativa | reverse complement strand
AATCGCTGAGACAATGCCCTGTCTTCGCCACCTACGGCTTTTCAGGAACGGGTTATCGGATACGGGCTTGAACGCTATTCTTGAGTGTTGTCCTCACCTGAAAGTCCTCGAGTTACACAAGTGTTCAAACATTACTCTTGTCGGAAATATGGGCAACTGATTTTTCTTGAGAGGATTAAAGATTTTTGAGACGACCCCAACCTAATGACTCAACTTGCCGATTACCCATTTGGTGACTTACCTTTCGTGTCACGAGATGTACTGCCTAGATTCTATTCATTTGTTAGTGATTCTTATTTAGATTATTGTATTTCACCGATCCATACAATTCATGTTGGAATATCCGCGAACCTATTATATATATCAGAATTTCGCTATTATTGTAATGTATAAATGAATTTTCCTTATGAGAAACTGAAGTACTACATCGTCTAAAGGTACAAAATAGAGAGAAAAAAAACGTAAATGAAGCTACTTCACTTCTTATTTCATTGATTTAACGTTTTAATCCTTCAGAAATGATTTGTTCGGTTCTTCTTCCTCGTCGCCATTGTCTACTCCCGTACCTACGCTGATGAACGTTTTGAAGTCATGTTGCAATAAGTAGTCCCTTGATCTCAAATTGCCGAGTCTTGTTTTGCTTCACATTGCCACTCTCATAACACATCCTTTGTCATGGTTAGTGAAAATAAGTAGTAGGTTTATTACTTATTAGCAGAAGAAGATCATCCACTTGATACTTGTAGAACCCTTATGAACTAGTTAACCCAATTTAAACAAACGCATTAGTAAAATCAAATTCTTTAGTTGTTATGATTAATGATTGTTATCTGCCTCTAATATCTGTGCTATCAACTAGAGCGGCTTTTAAAAGGTTCAAGAGGAGCAAATGAACTGGACCCAAAACAATTTTGCAAAATTACTTTACAATTTAGAGTATTTTAAGATAATTTAGGGCATTTTCTCAAAAAGTAATCCTTACTATAAGTTAAAGATATATACTTCCTTTAGTTTTAAATATTCCAATTTCTTGGATTTTGTTTCTTTCAAAAAGATATATGTTTAAGGTTTCTATGCAATATTTATTTGTTGTTATTGATGAATTATAAAATTCAAAAAAAATAAATACTGTTGATTTAGAGTTATAGAAAACTGTAGATCATAAAAGTAATGCATGCACCACTTTATTATGTGTATATTTTTTGCTAAAATGAATTACTAAGAAACAGAGAGTATATAACATATTAGATTATTAGTACATCTGCTAAGGTGTTAATATTCTGATGAGCCGGATCTCTCGACAATGAAGAAATTCTTTTGAACTTGTTTGAATTCATGTTGACTTGAGTGTCTGTTTTGGTCATGTTGCCAATGCCATAGCGTCACAATGTATGGTTTGATGATTTTGTGTCGTAGGATTTTTTTTTTATGGGCATGTTTGTGATAGTTTCTACACTTCTCATGGTGCCTTATGGAGATTTTCCAAGTTTGTGTCTCTATGTCCGTTTATGCTTATTCTTCATGTAACCTTAATTTAAAAGTTGAACCAAAATGTTGGTGCACAAAAAAAGATTCTATCAAACTTGACATATGTAAGATATATATAAGATATATACATTTGATTATAAAGCATTTTCAAAATCTAACCGAAAAATATTTTTACTTAAATAGAAACGAGTCTATTCACATTTTTTCATTTCTACTAGTATCAAATAGAGTTCAAGATATGTTTTACATGACAATATCAACTCCAAGGCATTCAAATATTCGGTTTTTGGATATTTCGGATATTGGATTTATTACCATTCGTTTTTTCTAGAATTCTCTATTGGTTTCGCTTAGGTTTTTTTTTATTTTTGTTTTGGTTTCAGTTCCATATTTTGGATTTTTCATTATTATTATTTTTTTTGGGTAGTTTTGAATATTTTTGGTTGCTTATTTGGGGAATTTAATTGGTAATTTTGGTTTGGTTTCGGTTCGGCTGGATTTCGGTTTGCTACATTAGGATTGGTTTTTTTTTCCCCTAAATTAACAATATCTTTGGTGTGTTGGCAAGTGTATTTTGCCAAAGCCTCCTGCCTAATTAGAAAATCTAGGGCACATAAATAGCGCGTGACTGTTATTTGCTATATGTGCGTGTGGCCTTGCTTGAGTTTTCCTTCAGCTATAAGTATTGAGCCTAATTATTATACGTGGCATGAATTGCACCGCATACACATAATACTACGTAAACCTAGTTTTGAGTAAGAGTAGGGAGCCGTAATGGTCCGAAACTCACTTCACTTCACTTCTTATCCTCAAAAATGTCTGCCTCCTTCCCTGTGTCACTGGCTACTTCCGTGCCTCCGGTGACGAAAGAAGTCAAAGAGGAGCCAATAAACTTGGCGGAGCTTCCGTCGGACTTGACAGCTTCGATCCTAATCCGACTTGGTGCAGTTGATATACTTGAAAACGCTAAGAAGGTGTGCACATCGTGGCGAGACATCTGTAAAGACCCTTCGATGTGGCGAAAAATCGACTTGCGAGCCATCTGTAAAGACCCTTCGTTGTGGCAAAAAAACGACTTGCGAAACCGCAGATTGGACGATTTTGCTTTCGATCGCTTCTGCCGTCACGGTGTTGACCTAAGCCAGGGCAGCTTGCTTGAGATCGACATTGAGCACTTTGCGACCGATTCTCTCCTCACCTACATCGCCGAGAGGTTCTCTTCTCTCTATCCCTTACACTTTCAAGTATCCGTTTTAGTTTTAATGGCTTTTATTTGGACTGATAAGAAATATCTCAAATGTGTTTGTCTCCTTATTTTTCTGGTGAGGATTAGGGCAACATCTTGTTTACAGTCATCTCAAACGCTTTGCTCGTATAACACGTCATTCCTTGCTCTTCTTAGTTTACATGCTTTGCTTCATAGTTGATTAGTACTTTGAGAATTTCTAAATCACTATATTGTTCTGCTTAGTTAATGCTTTAATCGACACGCAATTATTTGCAGATCAAGTAATCTGAGAAGTCTTGGACTTCGAGTATACCATGGTTTTGTGACGAACAAAGGACTTGTGGACGCAATCGCAAAATTTCCATTGCTTGAAACCCTCGAGGTCTCACACTCATCGCTTAAACTGAATTTGAAAGCTATAGGCCAGGCTTGCCCGCAGCTGAAGACATTGAAGCTAAACTCCTCAGGGTCCGTTCGCGTCAAATGCGATGATGAGTATGCCCTAGCAATCGCTGAAAGCATGCCCCAACTATGCCACCTCCAGCTTCTTGGGGACAGGTTAACTGACACTGGCTTGAACGCCATTCTTGACGGCTGTCCTAACCTGGAACACCTCGATTTACGCAAGTGTTTCAACATTAAACTTGCTGGAAATCTTGAGAAGAAGTGTTTGGAGAGGATCAAAGAGTTCAGACGCCCTAATGACCCAACTGCTGATTACCCATTCGATATCGTTTTTATCAATTATGATTCAGATGAAGACTATTCAGATGACGAGGGACTCATTGACGCCTACTACGACTTTGCAGGCACCTACTAGGTATTGAATCTCTCTGAAAACATGTTGCTTTTGTTGGCCTTGTCAACTACTGAACTCGTTCATGGCTCCTCTTTTCTCTATGTTCGTACTATGCTTTGGTTGTTTAAAAATTATTTCCTTTGAACTTTTAATTTTTGAGAGTGTGACTGTAGCTCGACGAAAACGATGCGATGGTTTTTTTATTTCTCAGTGATCTGATGATTTAAATTTACAAATCTACTGGTGCTCAGGAGCTCTAGGTCTTAATTACACTCATGGCCATAGTTGAATATCAAGGTTATAGGTGATGATCTTTTCCACGGCTAAAGACATTGAAGCTAAATTGCTTCCGTTATTCTCTTAATGATGATCATGCACTAGTTTTGGTGAAAGCATGCTTGAAATACGCTACCTCAAGCTTCTTTAGAATAAGAAGACCAAGGGAAAGTGGCTTAAAAACACCATTCTTGATAACAATCCTGACCTGGAACACTTTAATCTACGCAAGTGTTTCAACATTAACCTTGTTGGAAATCTAGAGAAGTGATATTGAGAAAACATGTTGTTTATGCTGATCTCCAACTTATGAACTCGTTCATGTCTCTTTTTTCTCTACGTTCGTAATTGCAGCGTGTCCTTATTTGATCTTCTCTAATTTTGTGTCCGTTTAGAAGACATGCATGTGCAATAAAGCTTAATATTTTGCATACCATTTCATTCAATTAAACTATTCATCATGAGAAATTAAACATGAATGAAACATTAAAAACCATGGAAGGCCTGACTCCTTAGCTAACATGTGCCACCACGCCGTTGATCATAGGTTACATAATGATAGTCATCAACAATATACTCGGGACAATTGACAAAGTAGCACCAATTTAAATTTTTAGTCCAAAATTAGCACATAAATTCAAAGATGAATCTAAGGAATAAAGAGATCTTCCAGCTCTGGTTCGGAAAGAAGAGATAGCCCAAGCTTCCCGGTCCCAATCTGTATCTCTAATTTTAATTTGAATAATTTAGCTGGTGTTGGATCTGGGGAATTTTCCGTTTGTGACCTTCAACAATGATAAATCCTATAATGGGAGTGACGAAGGTTTGTTTTTTTGCTCCATTGTTTAGAACAGATCGATCGTATGTTACCAAAAGTTCTTTTGCCTTTTGTAAAAACAACAAATTTGATTTTGAATGTAATTGGATGTTTCCACTACCATGTCAATACAATTTCTAGGATTATTTGTCTACTATTCATGATTTGTTTGTATCTTCTGGAAATTTAGGTTAGTTGATAACATATGCATGGGAAGCGTAGAGTTGAGTGGAGTCTAACATGAACAATTGGTCAAGTCATTCTCCTTCAAGAAAATTACAGTGGTGAGTTTTTTTATGCTAATAAAACCAAAGCATTAGTAGTAGTGATTATATGATTTCATAGTATATGGATATGGAATTTCATGTTCAAGGTTGTGTACATTGTACTTCATTGTAGACACTAATCACTAGCTTCACTTCAATTTCCTCTTTTAGAGGAGTAGAAGTCTATTAAATGTAATAGAGAGAGTCACTTTCACCTTTTGTGTTAGTAGGGAAAGTTGTGATGGTTTAGGATTTAATAATTTTGATTGTTACATGTTTGCTGTTTGTTGATCTTGTATTGATCTGTTTCTTAGTCACATTTGAAGATTAAGGAAACATTGTTGCAAATTCATGAAAACTTTCCTGAAACTTATTCACTGATTTCAATTTTAATCACAGGAAATAGGGTTGAAGGTTTCTCTAAGCTACGTGATGTATCTGCAGATGACACAAGATGCAAATATGCTTTGGAAATATGCAAATGACATATTGTGTTCTTTTATCCAATTTTACTCTATGTTGTTTAGAAATATATAATGCTTGAGAAACATTTATAGATTTTTTGGTACTTGTATGATGTATAACATTTTCAAATATATATATATATATATATATATATATATAATGTTAGCACTTTGTCTTAACTGTGACTGAACTTCATAAAAGATTATAGGAAATTTGGGAAGTATTATATGAAATTCAGGAAGGATTACCTTGAACTTCAGGATGACTTTCATCAAAAAGTCTAGATTTCCAAACATTAGAATGTGCATAAAAATAAAATCGATATCCCTCACTAATGGAGTAATCTACTAATATTTGACACATTGATCCAAAATACACAAAAATACATATCTAGAAACACATATATTTTAATTTATGAAGGGTTCAGTAATATTTAGGAATGATTTCTTGAAATGCAGGATGGTATTTATGAAAATAATAGTTAAAAAAGATTAAATATTTAAACTGTTTTTGCTTAAATTCAGGATGGTTTAAACATGTTGGGTTCTCCACCATGGAACATCTTGTTCATCATCAACTCTACGTTTCTTCTTTGGAACAACATACTCAGCTTCCTTACACTGTTTCTTTTTTTTTTTGCTGAAATCAATATGTAAACAAAAAATCCACATTAGAATGAAACACATCAAAGATATCACACGCTTCTCCAACACAACACAAGACAGAAGATAATTCTATTTTGTAAAGAAACATTTTAAAGACATCAGAGGCATAACACTAAAATACTTCATAAAATCTGTTCAGGAAGGTCTTCCTAATATTTATGGATCCTTTCTAAATTTTCGACAATGCTTCCTGAATTTTAGACAAAGCTTAATTCCAATCATTATTTCTGTGAGAAACTCTATGATGATTAACATATGAATGAAATTTCAAAGTAATAAGCAAACATACTTCTAACAGTAACACTAGCAGTTACCATTCTCATAAAACCCATTCCAAATCTGTCTAGCTTTAATGCATGAGACAGTTCTAAGACTGAAACTTCTTCAAAAAATACTCATACCAGTGCAAGAAGAACACATGTTACTGGTCCCTTGGACTCTGAGCATTCATGTAACAGCAGCAAAGCTTGGGACAAAAGTTATGTACCTATAAGACCATGTGAAGGACCTTATGCTAGAAGAGTATGGCAATCATCAACTGATGACGTTTCAATAATGTACCAACAAAACCATCCACTCTTTAATCTCCTAAACAATATCAATAATATATAAAGTCTCTATCTAATTCTCTACACAAACTCTCAACTAAACAGACAAACATATTAGAAACGCATATTCAGATTCCTATGACAAGTTTAAGAATTTCATATAAGAATCAAAATAAGCATAAACATGGAGCTGGATATATAAAAAAAATTTGCAATAACTATCCAAAACTAAGTTAAGTCGTTGTTGTTCTCTAAAATATAAAACATAAAAAAAGATAAGAAGAAACTAAAACCTTAAATAGAAGAACTAAAAGAAAGAAACAAACCTCATCTCAATTCTCAGGAACTTCAACTTCACCATCTTGAATATCTTGTTGAATATCTTTTGGATCTTTACCATCCACAGTAGACCCAACAGAAACACAAGGCCCCAAGATCTCTCTCACTAAACCACTCAATTCCTTAGGAGTGGCCTTATGATCCTAGCAATCTCAATCACATCACCAAACATTATGCTTAATCTTCTCCACCTTCTTCCTATCTCTCTCCAGCTCTTTTAACGCCGTCATGACTAGCACCGCTGCCGACAAAACCATTGTGACCTTCGCATGACGAATCTGTACCCAATAGCGTTACCGTTGACGGTTCAGCACCGTTAGCCTCTCTCTAATTCGACCTCAAAGCACAATTTCGAGAGATATATCGAATCGACATTCTTAAAAAGTACATCTAACCAAAAATGCAGGGGAGAAGAACAAAACCTCTTGAAGATTCGCTTCAGGTTAAAGGTGACAACACGAAGGATGAGATTACGAGATAGATATAGAAAGGGGACAAGGAGGAGCTTGTGAGAATTAGCAATGAGAATTGGGTAATCTCCGTTGAAACACACAAAAATTGGGGTCATCTCCATTTTATATATTTCGTGAGAGGTTAGGTAAAGAGACGATGTGAACAAAAAAGTTATATCAATTTTTCCTTTTTCGATTTTTCTTAATTATTATGTTAATTCATAAATGCTAGTTTTGGAAAATTTAACTGTGTGTGCTAGATTTAGAAGAAAAATATAGATTAGTATTATTGAAGGGTATTTCTCATATACTAATGATATATATATATATATATATATATATATTAGACCGAATGATAGTCATCAACAGTATTACTTAAATGGTTACCAAAAACATCTTTGACTGAGTGTATTTTAGATACCCTTCAGTATATAAATGACAATCTGTAATTATATTTTAGATTTTGTCTACCACCACAATAATGTTATCAGCATAATATGGAAGATTCACTTTTGACAATAAATAAAAATGAAATTAAATAACTAGATTGACTAGAGAGTTGAATAAAATAGAGACTTTTGTAAGGATTTAGAGAAGCACATACTTATTCTTTTCTTTTCTTAGAAACAGAAAAGTAATTAACAGTAAGAACAAAAATAATGAGTATCACAAAAACTTTTGTTATTTTTTTTCTTGTAGTGATCTTGACAAATTCATTGTCCAACTCTGGCGTCTTGGCTTCATCAGGTATGTTGTTATTCTTCAAATATTATTTGTTATTTTAAATGTAACGATTGAATATAAAATTTACTTTTTTAAAAGAAAAAAAATATAAAACCGTTTTTTTACTTTTTCTTTTAACATAAATCCTACATGTGTTATAGTGATTGAAGCATCAAACTATGATTCGTGCACTAGACCATGTACAAAAATGTATGGAAACTATGAATGTCGGTATGACTGTACCTTCATGAAGTACAAGGATGGACAGTGTGTTGCTGGACGATGTTGTTGCAAACATTATTGATAGATAATCAATCAGCGATATGGGCGATTGAATTATATATATATATATATATATATATATATATATATATATATATTATCAGATTTCTTTGTTCCAAAAAAAAAAAAAAAAATCTATTATCAGATTTATGTATGCTCTTTAATAAAATAAAACGTATATCATCACTTCTGTGACTTTACTTATTTGTCTTGATGTGTGTGTTTATAGAACTTAAACTTAAACTTAAATAACTTTTTTTTTTTAAGAAAGTATCTTTTTGATACTTATATATATCCTTTTATTAATATCAGATTTATGCGCGTGGAGAAGCATATTACATGGGCGTGAGTTACTTAAACAAGGTTTAATGAAGACCATTGGGGATGGATGTGATACCATGGTTTGGCTGGACAAGTGGGTTTTTGACAAGCATCCCAGAGCACCCTTTAGATTGCAAACCTTTTTTCAAGTCAATTTGCGTGTGTCTGAGCTTCGAATATCTAATCAGTCTCAGTGGGATAGGGAGAAAGTGAAGGCTTTATTCCCCCCGGATGATGCAAATCAAATCTTAGCAATGCCTATCAAGGTTGGAAGCCGGGATCGTCATATATGGCCATATTCTAAGTCGGGCTCCTACTCTGTTAAGAGTGGTTATTGGTTGAAACAAACACTTCCATCAATATACGAACCTACTGATGCAGTTGTGAATCATAGGAATGAGCTCAAGGCGAATGTATGGAAGATAAAGACAACTCCCAAAATTAAAACTTTCTTGTGGCGACTGCTCTCAGGTGCTCTTGCGGTAACTGAACGTCTAGCATCGCGAGGTTGTGGAGGAGATATTTGGTGCCCGAGTTGTGGTTTTCAAGCAGAAACAATATGTCACCTGTTCTTTGACTGTCCGGTAGCTCGTCAAGCCTTCGCTCTGGCGAATGTCCCACTTCCAAATGGTGGTTTCTCCCAGGTAGATGTGGATAAAAACCGGGAACACCTATGGTCTCTGATCCAAAATGATACAATCCCAGAGGAGATACGTTATGCTATACCTTGGTTGCTTTGGGGAATTTGGAAACATCGCAACACTTTGGTCTTTCAAGGGAAACATGGTGATCTTCGACATATGGTGCTCACTGCGCAGGACAACTCTTCTCAATGGTTTGCGGTTCAGGCTCTACCTTCTTATGCAGATCATCCCCGAAGTGTAAGGCAGAGCAAATTGGAGATCAAGTGGTGTAAGCCTCCAATGGGTTTTGTCAAGTGCAATATTGGTTCTTCATGGAGAACAAGATCCAGGTTGTCGGGTGGATCTTGGATCATGAGAGATTCTCAAGGACAGGTACTCTATCATGCTAGAGATGCACTTACAGCTCCAGACTCACGGTTCCTTGCGGCTTTGAGAACCTTCCTGTGGGCAAGTGAAGCGGTCTCAATTCTGCAAATACCTAAGGTAGAGTTTGTCATGGATAATTCTATGGTCAGTGAGGCTGTTAATAATCCGTCGGTTTGGCCTCGGTTTGGCCTTGGTTTCATCTGATATTGAATGAAATACATATGGCGTTGTCTAAGTTCTCTGCCTGGAGATGTTACTTGGTTGCAACTACTACCAACAAGGTAGCAATGGCGATTGCCACAAGCGTTACAAGAGATGGTCGGTTCCAGTCTTATCTTTCACTTGGAGGGCCTTCTTGGCTTCATGATCAAGTGAGGGGTGAGGCGTTATAATGTTGTTGTTTCTCTGTTTCTGTTTCTCTGTTTCTGTGTTTTTTCTTTTCCTCTGTTCAAACTTTTCCATTTTGGTTCTATTTGAAAACAAAACAAAAAAAAAAAAAAAAAATCAGATTTATGCATACAATTTATTTTGATAAAAATTAGTTTTAATCTAATGTATTTGTTGTTCTTATTCATTGGACATGAAGATTACAATTTACACTTGTCTGATTTACTTTAGATTATCTCCATGAGCGACGAATGGTGAAACAGTTTATGTTTCGCCTAAAATTGATACCTTCACAAGAAAATGAGATATTAAAAGATATATTAAATATGTTTTTTTTAAATCGTTTCGTTTCCAAAATCTCCACCTTTGGTATTTATTTGAAAGCAAACTATCTTCGGAAAAAATCTAACAATAAATAAATGACTAATTATTTATCTCATGAATTTTGACCGAAAACATAAGTGCACTTTAATGACGTATATGACCAAATCAATTATTTTATACATCTCCACAAATCAGGATATCACAATTCATCCCCACTAATATATCTCAACGTCATTATTTCACACCAAGATCGTCACCCCCGAAAATGTGAGCCATATTGACTTTACACTCGTCATGTTTCAGCTTTGAAAGTTTTAGAATATGGAATTTTATAGGTTCCAATTTTATATGATTAACAAAATTTGGAGTATATATTCTATGAAATTTAGTCTTTGTATTGATTTAAATTTAAAAGTTAATTATATATATATATATATATGTATGTATTTTAAATGTCTTCATCACATTTTCCTAAAAATCAAATAAAGAATGGTAATACTGTTTTCATATTACAAAAAAGTAATAACATCAATTGAAAACTCAAAAAGTGAATAAATATAGTATCTAACATTCAAAAAAATATATGTTTGATGGGAAATTTATTTAGATTACTGTTGATTGAATAATCTAAATTAAAAGCACATAAAAAAGAGATTAATTTGACACACTTAATTAGTAAACCACTTATTTTTTGGTGGTTATTAATTTGACTAAAGTTTTTTAATTAAGCCTCAACAGATTTAATTTCATAATTAAAGGTATAATAGGTTTTTAATTATTATAAAGCCTATTTAACCACCAAATATATAGATGAAACAAATTTTCTAAAAAAACATCTTTTATTTTCAGCTTCCTCATTTTCCATTTTTTAATTCTATTAAATTACAAAGAAATAACAACATCAAACCGAATTACATTTATTAAAATAGAAACGATTTTATTCCACATTTTGTTTGATCTCCTATTTAATATTTCGGAAGTACACAAATTATTTTTGCTAGACTAGATAATAGTTATTGGTTATAAAGTTATTGTTATTACTTGATTCATTAGTTGGTTGCAAAATAGGTTATACGGATTGACTTCATTAGTCATACCAAGATTTAGGGGTTAAAATAATTACTTTACCTGCATTGTTATTAATTACTTGCAATGAATACACTCAAAGAGGATATTCCAAAGAATAATTTAACTGAAAGAAATTAAATATATAGACAAATGAAACAATAAAAACAAATCTTTAACAAAATATTTCTCTATTAAACACGCCTGATATTGTATATTTACACAACCATATATAATGTTAGGCAATTAAAGAAATATAATAAAATCTCTCAAATTTTCTTTATTTTCTTTAAAAAAAAATCTTTTCAGCTAAAATTTTGACTGAGTAAGGGGTCAAAATTTGAAAATTTAAATTCAGTTTCATATATTTCTTTTGTTGAATTGTGTAGTTTTATATACTACTATAAACTTTTTAAATAATTTAATTTGAAATATTTAAAAATAGTTTAATTTGAAATTTTTAAGAATATCATAAATATATGATAGATCAAAAAGTTAAAAAATTAGAAATACTCTAATTTGATTTGTTATAGCAAGGGTCAATAATATGTCACTATAATATGAAAAAAATTCAAGAAATATGATTTTTTGCTATGGCACAGGTTGAAATTTCAAGAAATATAATTTCTTGAATTAAATTAAAGTTTGGAATAATATTGTTTGGTAGGCTTTTTCGGTCAAGATGATTTTGACAAACATATGTTATACATTTGGTCCTAAAATTAATATGCAGTATACTATGGGTTAAACCATAAAATTAACAATCAAAATATAATATATAATTTAAAGACTAAAAATCAAATAAAATTAACAAACAAATTTTTTTTTTTTTTTATCACTTAACTTAGCCTACGGTATACCGCGGGTCAAAATCCAAATATACTAGAATAGATTTTACAAAATAGATGTTATTTTCATTAGTTATATTCAGTATATAATTTCATGGCATAGTGTTCCATCCAAAAAGAAAAAAAAATTAAAAAATAAAATAAACATATATACGATGTTTTGAATAAAAATTTTAAAATAAACAAAAAAAATTTCAAACTATGCTGACGGGTTATTCTAGTTTCCTACTAAAATCGGATGGAATCCAAGATATTCTATTCATGACAAATATCAGTGGTGTGGTGGGAAATGTAATTTGCCTAATTAGGAAGTAAGAGGAAATATAATTAGCGCGTGAGTGTTATTCGCTATATGCGTGTGGCCTTGCTTGATCTTCCTTAAGCTATCGAGTGTTGAGTCTAATTATTAGACGTGGCATGAATTGTACCACATAAACAAAATACTACGTAACCCTAGTTTTGAATTAGATACGGGGGAGCCATAAAAAGGTCCGAACACACTACACTTCACTTCTTATCCTCAAAAAAATGTCTGCCTCCTCCTCTACATTGGTGCCTCCGCTGATGATGAGAGAGGAAGAAGAGCCGAGAAACTGGATGGAGCTTCAGTCGGAGTTGACGTCTTTGATCCTGCTCCGACTTGGTGCAGTTGAGATACTTGAAAACGCCCAGAAGGTGTGCAAACCGTGGCGACGCATCTGTAAGAACCCTTCCATGTGGCAAAAAATCAACATGCAAGACCTGGGAAACCGAAGATTGAAGGATTTGGATTTCGATATCTTGTGTCGTCACGCTGTTGATCTCAGCGAGGGCGGCTTGCTCGAGATCAACCTTGAGTACTTCTCGTCCGATTCTCTCCTTGCTTACATCGCCGATAGGTTCTCTTCTGTTTTATGGGTTTTATTTGATTTCACTGTCTGGGAATAGTTAGACACACATTGTCCGAGTATATCTGAATTGTGTTTGTTCCTTTTCTCTCTCTCTCTCGTGTGGATTAGGGCAAGAATTTGTTTAACTTAAAATTGTTAAGTTTTTGTTGTTTTTTTTTGTTTTGTGTATCCTTTTACTGGATCTGGCGATCTGCTAGTAATGGCTTTGGATAGTCATTTACTTAATTTAACACAAGTATGTGTACCCTGGCAACTCAAAGTTTTCCTTTATGTACTCTACGTTTGGGATTAGATGCACAGATATATTTGAAGGATAATTAATAGTCCTTAGTTCTCATATTTTTCGAGTCTTGTGTCTTGTTTCACTCCGTTACTCGTTATTAGCATATATGAGAATATCATCATAGACTTGCTTAAAGCATCCGTAGAGTTTTATTTTTTGAGTCATCTAATTAATAGACGTCCCAAACGCATTGCTGGTAAGCCGTCATTCTTTGCTCTTCTTATTTGACACGCTTCTAAGTTGATTAGTACTTTGAGAATTTCTAATCCCTATTGTTCTTAATTAGTTTATGATTTAACTCTACACACAATTATTTGCAGATCAAGGAATCTGAAAAGTCTTGGAATTCAAATGTTCTTCAAAGCTATGACGAACGGAGGACTTGTGAACGCAATCGCAAGACTTCCATTGCTTGAAACCCTCGAGGTTCACACACAAGTTTAAGACTGAACCTGAAAGCTATCGGCCACGCTTGCCCACAGCTAAAGACATTGAAGCTAAACTCCTCAGGGTCAGTGTATGATGGGTTAGATGAGTTTGGTCTCGTCAACTGTGATGATGATTATGCCCTAGCAATCGCTGAAAGCATGCCTGAACTACGCCACCTCCAGCTTCTTGGGGACAGATTAACTGACACTGGCTTGAACGCCATTCTTGACGGTTGTCCTCACCTGGAACACCTTGATTTACGCAAGTGTTACAACATTAACCTTGTTGGAAATCTTGAGAAGCAATGTTTGGAGAGGATGAAAGAATTCAAAGGCCCGGACGACTCAACCGCTGATTACCCATATGATATCACTTTTGACAATTCTGACTCTGACTCATATGATGATGACTCATATTATGACTACGACTACGACTATGATAGTGGTAGCGACATCGAGGTCAACTACGACGAAGCAGGTACTGGGGAATAGGTATTGAATCTCTCTAAAAACAATTTGCTTTTGTTGGTCTTGTCAACTTATGAAGTCGTTCATGTCTCCTCTTTTCTCTATGTTGGTACTTGGTAATTTCAAAGACCTTATTTCCTTTAAACTTCTAAGCTTTGAGTGCGTGACTGTAAGTTGCGACAACGATTGGATGGTTTTTTCTTAAGTGGGTATCAGATGATTTTTATTATGAGATTCTATTATATACTTTATATATGGCCCGAACAAATATCATAAACATGCTTCTAAGTTTCATTTGTCTAATCGAGTAATGTAAAAACTTATAGGTCATTAATTTTTGTCCACGGCAAAATACATTGAAGCTAAATTGCTTGGTTACAAGCGCTCTCACTTAAAAGTTAATGATGCTGTACTAGTTTTTGTCAAATCATGTGTTTTTGTGAAAGCATGTGTTTTAAAAGCACGGCTAAATACATTGAAGCTAAATACGCCAGTCTGAATAACAACCCTGACCTAAACACTTTGAATTACGCAAGTGTTTCAAGTTAACCTTGTCGGGGATAAAACGATGTTTCAAGATAATCAAAGATTCTAAACCCCCCGAAAATGACTCAACCAGTACTGGTGACCCATATGATACCAGTTTTGTCAATTTTGATTCAGATTATGGTGGTGATGACATATTCAGGTTGACTATAATTTTAAGGTGCCAGTAACTAGCTATATTTCGGACTACCTATTGAATATTATGAAAAATGCAGAAAAGATGTGTATACGCTGGTCTTGCCAATGCCAACTTATGAACTCTTTCATGTTTCCTTTTTTTCTCTACGTTCATATATAGTTGCGGTGTCCTTATTTTGAACTTGTTTGAGCGTGTCTTATCTTCAGTGTCCGTTTTGAAGCCATCTGCAATACAACATAGTATTAGTCATATGGTTCATTCAGTTTAAGTATTCTTTCATTTATGGGCATCTCAATTCTACTCTACTTTTTCTTGTAAATTTAATATCTTCTTTAATCTGGTTTACTCTATATCTTATTCTAAAATAGAGTTGAAGATATAATTAGTCTATATTTAAAGTTTCTCTACTTTTCAATATTTTTTATAGACTAAATAATAAAATCAGACGTAAGAGAAAACTTTATTGTATTTTTCGAATTACTCTATTTTATAGTAAAAACTAAAAAACGTAGAAGGACATAACTGGAGATGGTTTATCCATTATTTCATTTTATTAAATTTGACATATGTAGAATTAAATAAAGTAAAGCTACACTTCTTTTAGTATTTTACTAAAATCAATGGAGTCCTAGATATGATGTAGTGGCAAATGTTTTATGAGCGCGTGTATTTTGACAAGGCCTGCATTATTAGTTGGTCATAACGTGTGATTGTTAAGATTGTGATACGCTTATGTTGATCACTACTATCAACTATGACACAAGTTCTTTTGAGCTTGTTCGAGTTTGTGTTGACTTAGATGTCCGTTTGAAGTCATGTTGCAATAACTGTTAAATTTGGGCTTATTTTGGGCTTTCAACTAAAAACCAATTGACAATTAGTGGATTGACCCTAACCCGACCACATATGGGATTTTAACACGCCTCTTCGAGATGATAACTCCATCTCGAACTGATCCCACTTGGACCGATAATAAACCCCTTCTTGGGCCCCCATTACTCGGGTTAACAAGAACCATGTCTATATCCACTTTTCTAGGTCCACTAGAATTTTAACTTTGGGCTCTGATACCATGTTAAATTTGGGGTTATCTTGGGTTTTCAACTAAAAACCAATTGGCAATTAGTGGATTGACCCTTTATATATTAATGATAGTCTCTTTAAACATCAGATGTGGGACTTGGTTTGTATTCCAACAATAACTATTATTTTGGATATCATTCATTCAAATTAGCGATTCATTCATCTATCTAACCACATTTATCCATTATTTAATTTTATCAAATTTGACATATGTAAAATATAAGATACAACTGTTTCTTGCCAGCTGCAGTTTTCCGATCTAATATAAAATCACTCTCACGACATCATTCAACAGAGACATGTTTCACAATTTCAGGATTTGCTCTCTCTCTCTCATCTCTGGTAAAAATTTCAGCAGAATTAAAAAGTATACTGAGGTATGTTTTCAACGGAGACAAGTTTTCAAACCATAATCTACTCGGATATGGAGAGAAAGGAACCCTCGAGAAGCGAACGGAGAACCAACTTCTATGTAACATGAAAACACAATGAAACAAGTTGATGGCATCATCCGTAACCCCGTGTCATGAACAACGTATCTACTCCCTCTTTCAAGGTAATGGTTTAAATTTCTAAGAACAAGGTTGCATATATATTAATGTAAACAAGGTTTTTTTTTTTGTGAATAAAATTTACATATTCACACAAAAAGATAATAGTATACAACTGATTAACAAAATCAAACCGAATTACTAAATTGTACTTAAATATGAACGAGTCTATTCCACGTTTTCTCGATTTCATACTAAAATCGAATGGAGTCGAAGATACGCTGTTCATGACAATATCAGTGATGTGGTGAAAATGTATTTTGCCTAATTAGAAAATCGAGGAATGATAATTAGCGCGTGAGTGTTATTCGCGACATGTGCGTCTAGCCTTGCTCTGTCGAGCTTGAGCCTAATTATAATACGTGGCATGAATTGTACCACATAATACTACGTAACCTAAATTTTGAGATAGAGACGGGAGCCGTAAAGGTCCGAACACACTACACTTCACTTCTCCTCAAAAAATGTCTGCCCCTTCCTCTACTTTGGTGCCTCCGCTGATGATGAAAGACGAAGAAGAGTCAAGAAACTGGGCGGAGCTTCCGTCGGATTTGACGTCTTCAATCCTGCTTCGACTTGGTGCAGTTGAGATACTTGAAAACGCTCAGAAGGTGTGCACATCGTGGCGACGCATCTGTAAAGACCGTACTATGTGGCAAAAAATCGACATGCGAGACCTGGGGAACCGCAGAGTGGGCGACTTGGATTTCGAAATCTTGTGCCGTCACGCTGTTGATCTCAGCCAGGGCGGCTTGCTGGAGATCCACCTTGATGTTTTCGCGACCAATGAACTCATCAGCTACATCGCCGAAAGGTTCTCTTCTCTCTATCCCTTAAACGGCTTTTATTTGATTCAATGGAATTTGGATAGTCATATTTTACTTTTACTCGAGAATGTATGCCTTGAAACTTAAAGTTTTCTTAGTTCTCACATTGTTCGAGTCTTTGTTTTGTTTTACTTACTGTATCCTTTTTCATGGTTGATGAAAACAATTAGTTAGATTATTAGCATATATATTTAAGAACAATATCAACAGCTTTAAGAACTCTTACCATATACTTGCTTAAGCATTACTAGAGTCCCAAACGCATTGCTTGTAACACTCCATTATTTGCTCTTCTTATTTTACATGCTCCTCCTGAGTTGATTAGTACTTTGAAAATTTCTCTTTATTGTTGTTGTTCTTAGTTTATGATTTAACTCGGCCACACAAAATTATTTGCAGATCAAGGAATCTGATAAGTCTTGGACTTCATCAAAGGATGACGAACGAAGGACTTGTGAACGCAATCGCAAAATTTCCATTCCTTGAAACCCTCGAGGTCTCACACTCAGCGTTAAGACTGGATTCAAAAGCTATAGGCCGTGCTTGCCCACATCTAAAGACATTGAAGCTAAACTCCTCAGGATGGTCAGGCTACATATCGTTTCGCACCGTATGTGATGATGATGATTATCCCCTAGCAATCGCTGAAAGCATGCAAGTGTTTCGACATCAACCGTGTCGGCATTCTTAAGAAGCAATGTTTGGAGAGGATCAAAGAGTTCAGACGCCCGGACAACTCAACTGATGGTATCACTTTTGTCAACTCTGATTCTGACTCAGATCATGAAGGTCTACTACAACTGAGCAGGTACCGGGGATTATATTGGGACTAGGTATTAAACCTCTCTTAAAACAATTTGCTTTTGTTGGTCTTGTCAACTTATGAAGTCGTTCATGTCTCCTAGCTCTTTTCTCTATGTTGGTATTTCATAGTTTCAAAGACCTTATTTCCTTTAAACTTTTAATTAAGCTTTGAGTGCGTGACTGACTGACTGTAAGTTGCGTCAACGATTGGATGGTTTTTTCTTAAGTAGGTACATTTATGATTATCGGCTGATTTTTATTATGAGATTCTATTATTATACTTTATGGTGGCCCGAACAAATATCATAGGCTTCTAAGTTTTATTTATTATATAGTCGAACTATAAAGAATCTTGTTTTCCTATAGCTTAAGGTATAGCTAATTATTTGTCTAATATATAATCAAGTAATCTAAGAAGCCTTGGATTTCCAATATGGTGCTAAAATAACTTGTGAATGCAGCACCAAAACTACTCGTGTTCTAGAGAAACGATGTTTCAAGATCAAAAGATTGTACATATACCAGTTTTTGTCAATTTTGATTTAGATGATGACTTGGGAAATATATATATGGTGGTGATGACATATTGAGGTTGACTGTAATTTATAAGGTGCCAGTAACTATATTTAGGAGTAGATATATATTAAATCTTCATGAACAATGCAGAAAACATGTTGTATCATATACTGGTCTTGCCATATGCCAACTTATGAACTTGTTCATGTCTCCTTTTTTTCTCTACGTTCGTAGTTGCAGTGTCTTTATTTTGAACTTATTTGAGTCATTGTTTTAAAAATCTTCGCCTAGCACCGATTATGCCTCGTAAAATCGCTAGGCCCACCCTTCCTGCCTCGATTAATGATTAATTCCCGCCTAGCATCGATTATCCGATTATACCGTCTATTCCGATTAATTCCCGTTTAATTTTGTATAAACCGATTATTTTCGGAGCCAAATATAAATCAATTATATATATTTTTGTTATTTAAACATTAAAATTAAGAGTTTATGATATTTTACGATAACTAATGTACAAACTTTTAATTAAAATTACGTTTTTATGTATTTACCGTAGTTTTAAAGACAATACTATAGCTTTATATTTTATTTGATATTTTTTTTTTCACATAAACAGAATTATACATATGTTTAGTACTATATATTTTTAATTTACTATTAATTTAATAAAATAACCCTAAAACTAGTCCCCGATTAATCCCCGTTTAATCTCCGATTTTCTCGCTAGGCGCTAGGCCCATCCCGACCGCCCGACTAGCATCTAGCGATTTCTAAAACAGGGGTTTGAGTGCGTGTTAATTGTAGTGTCCGTTTTGAAGTCATGTGCAATAAAACATAGTATTCATATATATCATTCGTTCAATTTAACTATTCATTCATGATTCATTTATGGGCATCTCAATCTTACATTATTATTTTTAATTATTATCTTCCTGTATACTCTAGATCTGATTCTAAAATAGTTTCGAAGATACAACATTTTATGTGGCAAGTTTTATCGGGTTGTATTTCGGTATCGGCTAATTTGCGTCGTCGGAGATTGAGTTGTGATGTCGTTTGTACACGGTGCGGGATGGAGGAGGAGGATATAAATCATGCCATCTTTCTATGTCCGTCGGCCCGACAAGCCTGGGCTTTAGCTCATGTACCAGTGGGGCCGCAACTCTTTCCGACGAACTCTGTATATGCTAATGTTGATCATTTTCTAGATCCCATAAGTCCGGGTTCACAGGTTCAGGTTTTTCCTTGGCTGATGTGGTATATTTGGAAAGCTCGAAACGTTCGTGTTTTTGAAAACCAGGCTGAACGCCCTGATGAGGTTGTCCGGGTGGCGGAGGGTGAGGCTTTGTCCTAGCAGGAGGCTCAGGTAGATGTCAAGGGGGAGGAGTTTCCCTCCACTACTATGGGTCTAACACCTGGGTATAGAAGGGGTTTATCTTTTCCTACGATTTTTATGGGACAGAGATGTTATGTTGACAGCTCTTGGAAAGCGACAAATGTTTTTGCCGGTGCAGGATGGTGCTGTATTTCATCAGAAGGATCGCCCCCAGTGCTTGGAGCGACAAATTTCCGGCGAAGTTTATTCTCGTTACATGCAGAAGTTGAAGCCTTCATCTGGGCGATGCGATGTATGATTGGACATGACTTCCGGGATGTGGCTTTTCTTACCGACTGCTCCGACTTGGTGAAGATGGTGTCTTCCTCAACTGATTAGCCAGCTTTTGCAACATATTTAGACGACATTCGGATCGACAGGGAGGAATTTTCTTCTTTCTCTTTGATTTATGTTTCTCGTAATGCTAATGTACGAACGAATTCTTTAGCACGCCAAGTGTGTGTCTCCACATCATGTTTTGTTTGTAGACAATTTTCCTCCTAATTGGCTCGTCTGAGCTAATTCTTTTGTTGAAAAAAAAATTAATTAGTATCTATATCTAAAATTTCTCTACTTTTTCAATATTTTTTTAGATAAAAAATGATATGAATAAGAGAAAAAAATAATTGTATTTTTGAATTACTCTATTTTATAGTAAAAAACATAGAAGAATAATTGGAGATGTGATCTAAATAACCAAATTTATCTATCATTTTATTTTATTAAATTAGACATGTAAAATCAAACCTGAGCTTACTTTTTTTAGTCTTTTACTAAAATCGAATGGGAATCGAATGGTAGTGGCAAATGTTTTATGAGCGCGTGTATTTTGCCTAGGCTGCCTAATTGAAAATCTAAGCGGACATAATTAGCGCGTGAATGCTATTCGCTAAATGTGCGTGTGGCCTTGCTTGAGTCTTCCTTCAGCTATTATTGAGTTGAGTCTAACTATTGTACGTGACATGAATTTTACCACATACAAAACAATACTACGTAGACCTTAATTTTTAACTAGAGACGGAAGCCGAAAGGTTCCAAAACACTACACTTCGCCCCTTCTTATTACAGTACTGAATTGATAACCCTATTCTTTTTTTAATTGATTTCCTCCACTACATCGCTGATAGAGTGATAGGTTACCAATCTTCTCTCTATCCCTTACCACCACCCTCAAGCACACTATGTTTGAATTCTTTCATTGAAATCTTCAAATACTGTTTTATTTAGAGAAATTGATGGCTTCTATACACAAAATGTGTCGGTAAGAGACACAAACGTTGTTGGATAATATGTTCATGCCTTTTTTATGTTTTACGACTCAAAAAAATTTATTTTTATTTTGAAGTGACTTGATATGACACTATTATAATAATTCCTTCGTTCTCACATTGTTCAAGAGTCTTGTTTTGTTTCACACTGTTACTGTCATACTTAAGTACCTGTCATTTTTTCATGGTTAATGGAAACAACAAGTTAGGTTTTAGCATACAAAGATTATCAGCTTTTATTTGATTTCAATGGACTTTGGATAGTCATTTTACTTTTACGCGAGAATGTTATATGCCTTGCAACATATAGTTTGCTTTTATATATGTACTCTACGTTTGGGATATTAGATCCACATATATATTTGAAGGATAATAAATAGTCCTTAGTTCTCACATTGTTCGAGTCTTGTTTTGTTTCACTCCGTTAATTACTCTCATCATACTTTAATTACTTATCCTTTTTCATGGTTAATGAAAACAAGTAGTTAGGTTATTAGCATGTATAAGGACAATATCGTCAGCTTATAGATTTCTTACCATATATACTTGCTTAAGCATCAGTAGAGTTTCATTTTTGAGCCTTGTAATAGTCGTCCCAAACGCATTGCTCGTAACACTCCATTCTTTGCTCATTTTATTTTACATGCCCATGCGTTAATTAGTACTTTGAAAATTTCTCCTTAATTATTGTTATTGTTCTTAGTTTATGATTTAACTCGACGACACGCAATTGTTTGCAGATCAAGGAATCTGATAAGTCTTGGACTTATATTCATTAATATTCCATCAAAGGATACGAACGAAGGACTTTTGAACGCAATCGCAAAACTTCCATTCCTTGAGACCCTCGAGGTCTCACACTCAGCGTTTAAACTGGCTTTAAAAGCTATAGGCCACACTTGCCCACATCTAAAGACATTGAAGCTAGATTCCTCAGGTCTGACACGTTACATATGTTATAGCAACAAATGTGATGATGATTATCCCCTAGATGAAAGCATGCCTGAACTACGCCACCTCCAGCTTGTTGGGGTCTTGGGGAAAGCTTAACTAACATTAGCTTGAACGCCATTGTTGAAGGTTGTCCCCACCTGGAACACCTTGATCTACGCTAGTGTTACAACACCAATGGTTTCAGATCATTCTTGAGAAGCAATGTTTGGAGAGGATCAAAGAGTTCAGGCTCCCTGATGACTCATATGATGACGACTCAGATGAAGACTACTACTAAAAAGATAGCGGTAAAAAAATTGAGGTCTACTACGAGTGAGGGACCGTAGACTCTATTATCGGACTAGGTATTGAATCTCTCTAAAAACAATTTGCTTTAGTTGGTGTTGTCAACGTATGAAATCGTTCATGTCTCCTCTTTTCTCTATGTTGGTTGATATGTTCAAATTGTAACACCCTAATGATACTAACAGTCTTGCAGTTGTAATACTCTAGGGGTCGAATCCACAGAGACTCTAGATCACACAATAAACTTATTAATCTTTTAATTATGTTAAATCAAAATATTAATTTAAAAACAATGCAGAAACATAATTAAAAAATGTTGTAAATTCAGGAATTAAAAACGCTAGGCCTAGGGAAATTCTCAGGAATTTATGAAATATTAAATCAATCAATAAATTAGGATTCAAGCAATTAAGATCAGATCTAAAACTCTAAACTTTTGGTAAAATAAATCAGTTCTCACTGCAAATATTATCTAAATTTAAAACCAGAAAATTCAAATATCTTTGTAAAATTCAAGGTTAAAAATCAGCTTTAAAAACAAGTTTAAATTGTTCACAAAATTATTAAATCAAATCTCTTTGCAGGAAATAATTTTGCTCATCAAAAAGTTTTATCAGGAAAATCAATTATACTCTCATATCAATTTATTTTCCTAGGTATTAATTCTAGGTGATCAATCAAGAATTAATATGAAGAACAACCTAAGATGAAGATCTAGAAAGATAATGAATCCAAACAATTAATCAATCTAACAATCCATGAAATCCCTAATGAGAACCCATAAACCTAACAAGCAGATCTACTCAGACATAATTGTAAGAACACAAATCATGGATAAAATAGATATCATTAAATTCAAAAGAGAAGAACAAAGGAGTTTAGAAAAGCTTTTCTCAACAGGGCTGAGTTCTTGTCTCTCCCAAAAAGCTCTCAAGGTCTCTCTCTCAAAAGGTGGTAGAAAATAAAACTTGAAAATAACTTAGGTCTAAAAAAATGATCCAAAAATCCTATTTATATTCCTAAAAACGTCCAGGGACTAATGATGCAAATATAGAAGACTTTGGGGCAACTTTGTAAATCTTCAAAACTTGTGAGAAAACTTCCGATTCTTCTGCTGGATGGTGCATCGATCGACACCATCACTTGCATCGACCGATGCAAGTCTCTGAACTTGTCTCCCAACTTCACAGCTTAGCCTCAATGCTTGAATGTGCTCCAAATCCTCCTATTTAGCTTCATTATGCTCCCATCCATGCTAAATCCTATAAAGACTCAAAAGACTCTAAAAATACCAAAAAGACTCTATAAATAAGATTTATATCATGGCTAAAAACACCTAAAAACCATGATATATCATTGGTATAACTTGGTTGGTAGTTTCAAACACCTTATTTCCTTAAACTTTTAAGCTATGAGTGCGTGACTGTTGCGACAACGATTGGATGTTTTTTTCGTAAGTGGGCACGTTAATGATCGATCACCTGATTTTTATTAGGGTCGACTTTGGTACACTACCTTAACTATACTCTTTCTTCATTATACATCCTAGACTTTTTATCTCTTTTCTAAACACCATAAACAATTTTTTTCTCTATCAAACATCATGAACCGTACAAACTCTTTTAATTACAACATAACTACTCTAAATCGTGATTACACTTAGTAAACCAGTAATCACGTTTTTAAAACCACGATTGCGTTTAGTGAACCAAAAACAAAATTAAACCCACGTCTAATTTTGTCTTCTTCATATCAAAAGTACATAAATCTTAGGGTTCCTTTCTTCGTCTCCAATTCATCGCAACAAGAACTTGATTCTCTTTTTTTCTCAATTTTTCTGGTAAGATCTTTTCTCTCTCTCTTTATAGCTTCTCTCACTATCTTTGTCATAGTTTTTCTCTTTCTCTCTCTCGTAGATTTTCTCTATCTCTCGTTATAGCTTCTCTCACTACCTCTCTCTCTCTCTCAGTTACCTAATGAACGAAGAAGACATGGATGAGATACAACCCGAAGATATGGAAGACGTTGATAACAATCTTAGTGAGGAAGACAAAGATGACATGAAAAAAGGAAAAAAAAACAAAAGAAAAGGTAAAAAAAAAATCAAAAATGACAACGAAGCTGAAGATGATGAGGAAGAAATAGACCGGTTTAAGTTTGAAATAGAAGATTCAGTAGGGAATTTTGTTGATGAATTTTCTGTTGGCCGAAATGAAATTCCATATAGTTCAGATGAAGAGGAAGATCCAATTGTTTTGCGAGATCGAAGAAAAAGATGGAGTGTATGATTCAAACTTTTTGTAATCGTTGTTTTGCGAGGAAGATCCAATTGTTGTAATAGTTGTGTTGAAATTAAAGACAATGTATAGTTTATAATGTTTAATAAAGAAAAATATTGTTTAGGATGTTTAGAAAAGAAACATACTTTAGGGTGTTTATGAAGAGGAAGTATAGTTGGTCTAGCGTAGCATAGTCGACCCTTTTTATTATGAAACTATTTTTTATTATTATACTTTATGGATCAAATATCGATCATAAATCAGTCGTACTATGAGAATTTTGTTTTCCTAGTTTAAGGTTTAGCTGATTATTTGTCTAATCAAGTAATCTAATTAAGAAGTCTTGGACTTTCAATGTGTTAAAAAAAACTTGTGAATGCAGTCGCAAAACTACCAGTGCTCAAGAGCTCTAGGTCTCATACTCATGGACATAGCTAAGTTTTAAATTTATAGGCTATATTGTCGAAATGCAAAGATAACTAAAATAGTGACTATTTATGCCTAAGTAGTTACAAAACATCTGTAACTAGAAGTGACTTAAGTTTAATTACAAAATTCGTATAATATAGTTATCATATTTGGTCGTAAATCCGTATATATATTTGTGACTATATTTTGTAACAAATTCTATATAATTAGTCACAAAATTAGTTATCTTTAATTTAGTTATGATATTTTTTTTTTTTTTTTTTTTTTTT
>NC_025692.1:20887620-20899134 GCF_000633955.1 Camelina sativa | reverse complement strand
GATTTTTTTTTTTTTTTTTTTTTTTTTGAAACTAGTTAGTTATGATATTATGACCAAGTAAATACGTCACAATTTTGTATGTAAATCGTCATAGACTCCTCAATGAGTTCACACCACGTCACAGTTTTGTATGTAAAAGGGTCTAGAACCGCTAATTAGCCATTTCATATGAGTTTTGTCAATTCTCATTAAGACGATGACTTAGGCAATATATACGGCCGACGACAATCAAGATTTTAAGTCGACTATAATTTCTCATGACTAGGTCTTGAATCTCTCTTAACACAGGTAACTTTTTGTTGGTCTTGTCAACTTTGAACTCGTTCATATCCCCTATTTTCTCTTTGTTGGTTGTATATACTACTTTAGTTTCAAACCCCTTATTTCCTATGAATTTTTAAGCTTTTCAGCTTAAACAATGGGCCTAGGCCCAAAACATTATTTCTATTATTGTAATTTATGGCCCAACTAATATCGTAAATATGTATCACAATGAGGACCGATACGAAAATTTTGAAACGACAGTACTACTCTACTTTCCTCTTCACTGTAGCCGTTTTCATTTTTGTTTTTCTTTAGCCGTCGTCTCTGTCTTTACCTCCGGCGATGGAGGAGTACGGAGAAGAATGTAGAAACTGGGCGGAGCTTCCGCCGGAAATTACGTCATCGATCCTTGTGCGGCTTGGCGCGATCGAGATACTCGAAAACGCCCAAAAAGTATGCAAATCGTGGCGTCGCGTTTGTAAAGATCCGTCGATGTGGCGGAAGATTGACATAGACAACCGCGGAGACTTGGCAAGCTTCAAGTACGACCTCTTTTACATGTGCTGCCACGCAGTTGATCGTAGTCAGGGCGGTTTGGTTGAGATCGATCTTTGGTACTTCGGTACTAATAGGCTCCTCGGTTACATCGCCGATAGGTTCTCTCTCTCTTTCTCCCTGTAACTCACAATCTCTCGAATTAGGGTTTATAGAGAACTGTGGCTGATTTGATTTCAGTCGTTGTATGGGGTTATGCTATTTTAGGGTTTAGAACACAATTGGGGAAATTATATTTGATATTGACATTGAGTTGATTGGATTATGTTTTAAACTTTTTTACTCACAATTATATGCAGTTCAAGTAATCTGAGAACCCTTAGACTTGTAAGATGCCGTCAGATAACAGATAAGGGAGTTGCTAAAGCAGTTGCGAAACTTCCATTGCTTGAAGACCTCGAGATTTCATACTGCTATTTTTCAGGAGAGCGTCTGAGTGATATAGGCAAGTCATGTCAACATCTGAAGACATTGAAGCTAAACCGCCGTCCTCGCGTAGAGTTTGCTCTAAATATGCGTGATCATAATGCCATAGCAATTGCGGAAAGCATGCCTGAGCTACGCCACCTCCAGCTTTTAGGGAACGCGCTGACCAACGCGGGCTTGAACGCCATTCTTGACGGCTGTCCTCATCTGGAACATCTTGATTTACGCCAGTGTTCCAACATTCACCTTGTAGGGGATCTCGAGAAGCGTTGTTTGGAGAAGGTCAAAGTTTTGAGACGCCCCAACGACTCAACAGCTGATTACCCATATGATACCAGTGTACTCGATACGGATTCATATGATGGAATACCCTGTGTACTTGACCATTATGTCATTATGGGCGGCAATGGCCTTATGTTCCGCGATGACCTTATGGCCGGCTTTGACCTAATCGGCGGCTATAACAATAACATTATGTGCGGCTATGACTCAGGTACCAAGGACTATCGTTGGTAGTAGATATTGAATTCTTTTTAACAATGCAGAGACAGGTTCACTTTGCTGTGCTTGTTATGCTCAGTTGCAAGTGGTTGTGACTTATGAACTTGTTCTTGTTTTCTTTATCTCTGTGTTCGTTGATTATAAATTAAAGACGGAAGTTCAATGATCCAAAACTACTTTAATTCTCATTACATTTGAATTTTTTTTTAAATCAGATACTACTTCCTCCTCTTCGTCGTCGTCCACTTCTGTTTCTACACTGATAAATGACGAAGAGCTTGGAAACTGGGCGGAACTTCCACCAGAACTGATATCATCGATCCTTGGCCGGCTTACCTCCATTGATATACTGGAAAATGCTCAGAAGGTGTGCAGATCTTGGCGTCAAGTCTGTAAAGACCCCTCGATGTGGCGCAAGATTGACATGGACAACCTCGGAGACTTGGGAGCCATGGGGTACGACCTTGAGATCATGTGTCGTCATTCACCAATGTGGGCTTGAACGCCATTCTTGATGGTTGTCCTCACCTGGAACACCTTGATCTACGCAAGTGTTTCAACATTGACCTTACTGGGAATCTAGGGAAGCGATGCTCTGAGAGGATCAAAGATTTGAGACGCCCCAATGACTCAACTGCTGGTCACCCTTATGGTGGTACCTTTATAGTTGATGCCCCCCCGCTATGATCCCAGCGACTATTATTGGTAGTTATTGAATCTTTCTGAACAATGCAGAGAGAACATGTTGCTTTTGTTTTGGTCTTGTCAACTTATGAACTCGTTTATGATTCCTCTCTTTGTACTTCGAAGTTTCAAGATCCTTGTTATTTCCTTTCGAACTCTTTTTGAGCGCGTGATNGGTACTTTGGTACAGATGAGCTCCTCACTTACATTGCCGACAGGTTCTATCTCTCCCTTTTCATGTGATTCAAAACCATGCCTATTTTTGTTTTCTTAAGGGTGATTTTTGACTTCCTTAATTCAAAATTTTGATTTCACTTGTTGAATGGGGTATGCCAATTCTAAGGTTAGATATGGAAGATCTTAGTAGTTTCAGTGAGTGGAAATGCTTCTGTTCCTTTTACTTGTGAGAATTGGGGAAGTTATTGTTATATTGTGATGTGTTTCGAAAATCATTGTGTCACTTATCAATTTGTTGAATCAGTAGTTTTAATAATAATGTGTTCTAAATTCAGGTTTGTGAAATCTCTTGCTCTTCCATTTTGGAGTAGAATATATCCACTGAATTCTAACATTGTTTCATTTCTGAGGTTTAAATGATTGACTTCAGGATCTTTGTGTGCTATAAAAAATTTCTTTTGCATCTTTGTCGTTCTTCTTCTCTATCTTTGATTATGTTTATAACCTTTCTACTAACAATTATTTGCAGGTCGAGTAATCTGAGAATCCTTAGACTTATAATGTGCTATCCAATAGCAGACGAGGGATTTATCGAAGCAATTGTGAAACTTCCATTGATTGAATACCTCGAGCTTTCACACTGCTCCTTGTCAGGAGAGTCTCTGAGAGTTGTTGGCAAGTCTTGTCCAAATCTGAGGACATTGAAGCTAAACTCCAAGCCTGATCCCAATTTCAATGATGATGAGTTTAACAATGACGATGCTCTAGCAATCGCAGAAAGCATGCCTGAACTACGTCATCTCCAGCTGTTCGGGAACATATTAACCAATGTGGGCTTGAACGCCATTCTTGACGGTTGTCCTCACCTGGAACACCTTGATCTACGCAAGTGTTTCAACGTTGACCTTACCGGGAATCTAGGGAAGCGATGTTCTGAGAGGATCAAAGATTTGAGACGCCCCAATGACTCAACTGCTGGTCACCCATATGGTGGTACCTCTATAGTTGATGCCCCCCGCTATGATCCCAGCGACTATTATTGGTAGTTATTGAATCTTTCTGAACGCTGAATGCAGAGAACATGTTGCTTTTGTTTTGGTCTTGTCAACTTATGAACTCGTTTATGACTCCTCTCTTTGTACTTGAAGTTTCAGGATCCTTGTTATTTCCTTTCGAACTCTTTTTGAGCGCGTGATTGCAGTACGGATGAGTATAATTATGGGCCTAGGCCCAAGATTTAAGTAGGCTTGGTCCAAATGAGTTTCGTAATAATGTGATACCATGAGGACCTAGTTGTAAAATTAAAGAGACGGATGAAACCTTTTTTACTTCACTCTCTTGTTTAGTGGATTTTTTGACGTTTCCGATACCAAAGAAAAGAAGAATGGATTCGTCGTCTTTGCCTCCGGCGATGGAGGTCGGAGAATATAGAAACTGGGCAGAGCTTCCGCCGGAACTGACGTCATCGATCCTGCACCGTCTAGGCGCGATTGAGATACTGGAGAACGCCCAGAAAGTTTGCAGATCGTGGCGTCGCGTTTGTAAAGACCCTTCGATGTGGCGTAAAATTGACATGCATAACTCGGACGACATGGAATGCGATCTCGAGATCATGTGCCGTCATGCAGTTGATCGTAGCCAAGGAGGCTTGGTTGAGATTGATCTTTGGTATTTCGGTACTGATGATCTCCTCAATTACATCGCCGATAGGTTCTCTCTCTCTCTCTTTCCCTGTGACTCAAAATCTCGCCCAAATTTTTTAATTTTAGTCAAGAAGAGATTTTCAATTCTTGTTTAGAGATTTGAGGTTGCGAGTTCTAGGGTTAGAAATGGTCGTGAACATTACTATTCCTTGTGAGAATTGGGGAAATTATTCGTAGATTACGATTGTTCTATGTTGGACTAGTAAATATTCACTTGATGGCTAAGATGTTCATGCTTCTTAGGTCTGTGAATGGTTAGGTTCTTCTCTATCTTAGATGTTGGTTTTTAAAAATTGTTAAACACAATAATAATATGCAGGTCGAGTAATCTGAGAAGCTTGAGACTTAAAAGGTGCTCTTATATAACAGACGATGGATTTGTCGAAGCAGTTGTGAAACTTCCACTGCTTGAAGAACTCGAGGTGTCATACGGCTCATTGTCAGGAGAGTCTTTGAAAGTTATAGGCCAGTCTTGCCTGAAGATGACGACATTGAAGCTAAATAGGCATCCTCAAAAAGAGAATGACGATGATGCTCTAGCGATCGCTGAAACAATGCTTGGACTTCGCCATCTCCAGATGTTTGGGAACGGGTTATCAGACACTGGCTTAAACGCCGTTCTTGACAGTTGTCCAAAGTTGGAGCATCTTGATTTACGCAGGTGTCTCAACGTTAACCTTGTTGGTGATCTGCAGAAACGGTGTTCTGAGAGGGTCAAAGTTGTGAGACACCCTAATGACTCGACTCATGATTACCCATTTGATGCTTCGTTTATCGACATGGGTTCATCGGATGATGAATATCCTTATGGCTTCTCTGATATTGATCTGATGTCGGATGATGAGTATGATGATTTCTATGGCTTCTCAGGTGCTAGTGACCATTCTGACGATGACCCGTTTGATTATTACGATGACATGCTTTTCTAGATGCCACCAGATTCACGCAGGGTGATATCTTTTCAAACTTGTTTATGACTTCTTTTTAAGTATGCTCATTAGATTCAATGGACTTTATTTGTCCTTGTGGTATGTAACCTTTAGTAGTGATGTCTTTTTCTGTTTGTCTTTGTAAGACTTCTAAACTCGAGAAAAGTTTCAAAAATGGTGATTTGATCATCTTCCTTTGTCTAATTTTTTCGAGTTTATTCTGCAGTATTAAAAGAAAGCAAGCCTTGTGTTTTGCTTAAAGCTTGTTCTGTTTAAAACTCAGACAACAACAAGAAATGCCAAAAGATCAAAACTAAAATATCTAATCAAACTGTTTCCTCTCAGTAAACAATCATCAACACTCTCTAATAGAAACAAGGATCATCTCTTTGATCTTTAATGCCTCGTGTAGAACATTCTCTGCGGAAACTAGTGAGGTTTTGGAACAAATCCATCAACTGCGAAATTTCTTGTGGCTGACGGAATGGCCAAATGGACACCATCTAGCTCTGGGCTTGCAATGACTTGGCATCCGAGTCGTGACCTGCAACATTTTACAGAGAACATATGATACTTTCGTATAAATGTAAACAGATCAAACTACTATTCTTTTCTTAAGTAAGAAAATTACGTTTCTGTAAGCCCAAACGCAAGATCAAGCATATCATTCTCTTCATCTGTTGGTTCTTCAAGTTTGTTGTAATATTCTGTGTCCTGTGAACAAAATTTAAGTTACTTTATCAGCAAAATCCTGGTTTTAGGAAAACAGAGGATGATCTATTAATAACGGAGAAGATTAGTGTACCATCACGATCACGTGACACGTTGAACACGCTAGAGAAGCCTCACAAGCCCCTGAAAGATAAATTAAAAGCAGTTTGTGACTTCTCAAATTGATAAAGGGATCAATCTTACATACATGAAACCCATTCTTAGTTAATAAGAAGAAGTAATGGAAAAATGAGAAGAAGAAGTCTGTGCCTTCGAGGTCTATATCATTTTCATGAGCAGCTTCGAGCACGGACATTCCAATAGGGACTTTAACAGGAATTTCCTCTCCATCTTTATCGACGAAGATAATGGTTATCCTTTAAAAACAAGATTTTGAGAACTATCAGGCTCATATATTGTGCTTCAATCCTGAAGGAATACATTCTCTATGTGCACATTTCTATATTGAAGAATTAGGAATATGCTGACATAATGTTCCGGCATCTTTTAAACTTACTTTTCAGTTTCTTCATCACCCTCCTCAGGGGTACTTGCTGAAGCAGTATAAAACCTATGGTTCTTCAAGAAGAATGCTTCTTGAGAAGTCCTTGTTTGTACCATTGGCTATTGAAAAGAAGAAATTGGAAAGATTCAACATCAACATGGAAATTAGAACAGAAACCTGCGAGTGACAAAACCCAAAAGTGAAGTAAAATCATCCAGATAGTAACAAAACCATAAGCCACCCAATTTCTCAGCCATGACATCTTAAGCATTTGCTTAGGCCTTTGAGACAAAACCAAACACAGGACTCTTTCTATTGATTCCGGAACCAACTCTCATTCAGCATAGTAGGAATCCATGTATATAACTGGACGCATTAGCATCATCACTAATTGATTCATCTTACATCAAACAAGGGTAGAAAAGCTGCATTTCGTTCTTCTGAAATCATTTATGACATTCTTGAAGACTTATTACTAACACAAGCTTCTACCTAGCCAGATAATATAGTGATCTCTAACAAAGAACGCTATTCTAAGTTTTAATCAGTGTCTATACATCAAGTAACACAAACCATGTCTGCAAATGCAAAGTGTAACCGAGTATAAGAAATCGAGAACAAGATCAAACTAACCAAAGACGGCAAGTAGTGGCCATACGACCGTTGTAGATTTCTTCTCCCATATGTTGATTTATATCCCTCTGCCAAAACAAGAAATATATAGAGCAGCAAAATCTTAAGGCATCATTGTATGAATCATTCTAATACGCATACGCATTTTGAAATCGAAGTGAGATTAGAAACTTCATATAGCAAACGCATCAAAGAGCATCAATTGAAGTAGATAATACCTCTTGCGAGCTGTTTAACAATGGCAGACCCGGATCTTGAGATCCTATGACCGAACATCGTTCACTGCCGCCTTCGAGAATTAGCTGAAACCTCGAAAGAGCTGAAATTTAAACCTAATTTTGACTGCGACCCAAAAAATGAGGCAAACCCAGAATGTAATAAAGCTGAAGAAAGTATCAAACGCACCAATCTAAGTATCTTGAGATTATAATTTATGCCAAAAAAAATCCAAACTTGGGCCGCAAATGAAAAAGTCGTTCACTTTTGGAAGATCCCAAACGAAGAAGAGATCAATCTTAAGCTTCAAGTTGAAAAAGAGAGGGCTTTGTGTTATACTAATAGGCCAGCGGGTTGAATTAGGAGGAGAGGCTCCGGCAAAGACGACCTCAGGAATCTCAAATGTTCTTCATCATTTGAAGATCTTAAACCCTTTTAATTTTCTTCTTTGTAGTTTTATTGTTTTTTTCAATTTGGATAATTTCTTAAACCGAACCGGATCGTACCGGTCTGACCCAAACAACTAAATGCAACATTCATGTAAGATCGCCACAAATTTGATAACGAGAAAACTAATTAAAACAATTTGCCTCCCAATTCTTTGCAGAAGAAAAGACAATCACAAAGACTACAAGAGATAATAATCTTATAAGAAGAAAGAGACACCATCAAAGTTCCAACATCGTAATCTAAACCATTGCACAACAACAAGAGATAATCTTATTATTGATGTCATAATAAAAAAAAATTATTGTCTAGTCTTCAAATAGCCCCAAGAATCTAGCAAGATCTTCTTACTTCTTTGAGAACTCTCAGGTTCCACCGTAACTAGTAATAACACTTCTGCTTCGACCAAAAAGCTCAAGCAACTTCATCCAAACTCTCATTCTGAAGCTCCTCTTCCGCTTTCTTAAAAACCTCATCCCAACCACTACCAGAACTCACATCAAGATAATCATAAGGAACAGCAGTTTTCAAACCAGGAAGCACGCTACGACGGCTCTCAACAATCCTCAGTTCCAATTCATCATCACATTCTCCATGAATCTTCTCAAGTTCATCCCATGTATACATCAACGGCAAAGTAGAACCACACCAAGTATTGAAATCAATTAGCTTAACCCTTCTCTCCTTTGTCACATAAACATCAAAAGTGTAATTCTCTGATTCAAACTCCAACCTAATCTTATCATCAAAGAACTCTTCAATCAAACCCTTGAGCAAATCCTTCTCACTGAGAAGAATAGGGTAAAACGTAGTTACCTCACGCTGGGAAATCCCAACAAGCTCGTTTGATTTCACAAAGCATCTAAACTCCATCTCAGGCTTCAAAGAAGGGTACCATTTTCTCAACGCAAGGTAGAAGCTTTCTGGCCTCGAAGAGACTTTGTCACTACACGAATCATAAGCATTGCAGAGATCATGAACCAACGAATCTGAGGAACGAAACAAGAGAGCAATCTCATTGAAACAAGTACAGCTAAGATTCTGAGATGGGCTAATCCAAGCTGCATCCTTTGGTGCACTCCAATTCAGCTTCGGTAAAACAGTACCGCCTAGGGTTTCGATAGATTCCATGATCTCGATCTCGAGTTGTGGGAAAGATGGGAGGTTCAATGGCGTCTCTGCTTCGTTATCTGAACCTTCGGAGACTTGGAAATCGTCTTCTTCTTCGAAATTGTGGACTCTATTGGGCATCGCGTCTTCGTTAGTTACGGAATCAGGGAGAAGAAACGGACCAGAATCGTCGGTGAGGTAGCTGATGAACGACTCTGGAAGCTTGTGAAATTTGGTTCTAATGGTTATGGATCTGAATTTGGGATACCAGTTCTGAATCTGGCATCGATTTACTTCTTCTTCCTTCATCGCGCGACTGCGAATGACACAAATTTTTTCTCCGCCGGCGTTGATGGAGAGGTTTTAGGGTTTTTGTTTTGAAGACGATAGTGATCCCTGGCGGTGAGCGTGATATAGACGGATAAGGGTTTTTTCAAACTTTTATGGGCCGTAAGTATTGAGAAAGCCCTTATTACTCTTGAATTATAATTATTTTTTTTGTTATTAGAGAGAAATACATGCAAATTTCTTTTCCACATATAATTTTCTAGTTGTAATTAGTGAGTTGATTAGTTTTTGGCTAAAATATTTTAATTATTACAGTTATACAGAAATATTTAATGTTTAATTTAATTTGATTTATGAACACCATACCACAGTAGACCGTTTAGCTCTATTTGTTTATTTAGATATCTAATTTTTTTTAGGAATTTGTTAGAAATAGTCCTTTTTGTTATAAATTTAGTTTCTAATAAATATAATATATGTTTGTTACAATATGATTTTTATTATGCAAATTTTTAAATGATACAATTTGTATTACTAAACCACATAGTAAGATCATTTTAAAAAATTTAGACTTAGAGAAAGCAGGAGACGGGAAATAGGCTCGCTCGATTCGATGGTTTAGAGTCCCGTATCATATGGTATGCTTTCCTTAGAATCCAATCCATAGACAAAGGGCGTATGGTGTATTCAACTTGACATTTTAATATTTCCAACTTTTTCAATTTTAAGCAACCATTTGCAACCTAAGTGATTTTGTGTAAAATTACATATCCTATGTTATTCAATCATAGATTTTACAAAGTCTATTAAAATATACTGTTATTAAACTGATTATTTAAAAATCTACTTTCAAATTCAATGTTATTGAACTAATCATTTAAAGATTTATTTTAAAATCTTCTATTATTCAAAACAGTTTGTGGATTTGGATTCTAATAATTTTTAGGGATTTGAAAGGATTTGTTTAGTTAAAAATACAGAAATCCAAATCTCATGGATTTAGGTGAGATTTGAAAGAATTTTACAATAAATCATATCAAAGTTCCTAAAATCATCAAAATCATTTAAAATCTCATAAAAACTCAAACCACTTGGAATATTAGATTGAATACAATCCCCTTAAACTGATAAGAGTGGTTATTTTGGGAACTTTAGAGTTATGACTACTTGAACAGATGAAAATTAATAATTGTCTCGATTTTTTTATATTAAATATACGAGTTTCTAAATTTTATTACAAAATATTAAAATCATTCTAGTGATACAATTTTATCTAATACAAGTGATACATGTTAATCTAATTAAGATTAATGTTTTTAATATCAAACTTGTAGTTTTGACTTGGGTGATTAATTAGTGTTCAACATTAGAAGACAATAATAGTAAATTATTGTCACTAGTGCAAAATGTGTCCATGTAATGCAATATTATTGAAGGAATCACTTATTTGTTGGCATTACAATTATTTCCTAAACTTATACTGAGTAATGTACCAAAGCCCTTAATTTATTAGTAAATAGTTTGTAAACGGTATGTGCAATACGCCATTTGGAAGTTATATATAGAAAATAAACTCTATTTTTGGTAAGATACTCTACAATTCATATGCTTTTATCAATTTCGTTGCAAATAGCATACTTCTTCTCGTAGTTAAGGTAGACACTGGTAACAACATTACCTGTGAGTAACAACATGAGAAGAAAAAAAACTGTTGTAATTATCAACAGTCAGACTCTATAATAGAGTCAACACCATAGTTAAAATATCTTGACCATTTGTCTTTCCACTCTTTTTCTCATTCTCTACTATACTTCTAGTACTTAAACATGCCTCCTTCTCATTCTTTGTCGTCACAGTAGTAGTCATCATCACATGCTTTCTGACTACCGTGGGAGCTCTAATAAGGGTACAGAAAGAGAAAGAGACTCAGAAGTCTTTGATCAAAAGAGGTGACTATTCTTGAAACTTTAACTCTCTTTCCCATTCTCTACTACTCTACTAGTACTTAAACAGGTCTCTGCCTCCTTCTCGTTCTTTTTGCCTCCTTCTCATTCTTTTTGTAGGCGTAGTGTTAGTAGATTTGATGTGCCTCTTCCACCCTCTGCAACGCCATTAGCTGTTACAGGATCGGTTTGTGCCCTCTACCCTTTAATTTTCTTAAATTTGTGTCTTTCAGTTAACTTTTCTATGTCCTGCAGGTAACTTGTCAACTTCCTATTATTCCAGTTAGGTTATTGAAACCAGAAGTTAGCTTTAATTTTCATTGATATATATACTCAAGATATTTTTTGTTTATATTTTTAGCGATGTTAGCTTTAATTTTCACTGATATATATATATATATATATATATATATATATATATA